>NC_140933.1:154629632-154654632 GCF_014529385.1 Adiantum capillus-veneris
AACCGCATAGCTTAAGATTGTCGTTTTTTGATGTGTAGAGGTAGCTTGGAAGTAATCGTACTTGTTAAGTGTCTTTAGGATTGTAGGATTGTAAAAATGGATTAGGATTTTGAGAATGATTGGTAGACGAGACAAGTCTTAAGATCAATGCTCAAAAAACCATAAAAGAGAAGAAAACGAGTGTTTGTGGACACTTTCCACAACCCCATTGCATGAGAATCTAGGAGTAGGGTAAGTAGGATCCGAGGTGGATTTCATATCATTGCTCTCTTTGAAAGAATCAAGTGTCAGTTGTTATTGGAAGTTGCAGAATTTCAGGTCTACGGCTAGAAATAGCTCGAAAAGGCTCGAAACCACTCAATCCGACCGGAGAGTAAGCTTAAAAGTTGTCTGAACAAGTTGGTAAGCTTAGAGACACTTCGAGGTAAAAATTTCAAGAGTTGGCTAAAACTCAGATTATTTACTTTTTCTTGACATTTTAGGCCAAATTAAGTTTTGACTTGATTCATAGGCTTAAAATAGCTCATGTAAAGACTGTCTTGAAAAAATTGCAAAAAAGTGTTCATTTTAAGCATGAAGTTAATAATCGTGATTATTAACTTTTTGCTCTAAATTGACTAAGGTTCATAACATTGACTCATTGCATGTGTACAAACAACTTTTGTAAAGACCCAAAAGATTTGGATCACCAAACTGACAAAAAACTGGGTAAAAACTAAAGTTTGTACTGACATTTTGAATCTTGAGTGTAAATTGGAAAAAAATTGTCTTAACTTGTTGAAAAATGATTCATAAGCTTATATTGATGTGATAAACATGTGTACATGCTCAATTGACCAAAAAGATACAAAAAGTTATCATTTGTAAATAATCGCAGTTATATACATCTGTCCCATTTTTCAACTTTTTGACCAAGTCAGCACACCACTAGTTTAACCATGTTGTACTAAGCCCACATACCAAATTTGGTAAGATTTGGATCACTGCATTGAAAATTGTGACCAAATTTGCAAAGTTAGTCTACGGACAAAAAATTGATGACCATTTGACCAAAAATTGTCCAAGCTTGATGAAACTTGGCTAGTGACCTTAACTTGAGGTACTTAACAGATCTGTGGCAAAGTTGTCAAAATATAGCTGCAGTAAATAATCCCAATTATTTACATCTGCTTCAAAACTTGAAAATTTTGCAAATAAGAGTATACCACAAGTTTAAGCATATCAAGTAGACCTCACAAATCAATTTTGGTGAAATTTGGATCACAAAAGTGAGACTTAAGCCATATTCTTGAAATCATGAGTTTGCGAACACAAAACAGTTGATAAACTTGATCAGATTTTGTCCAAACTTGTTGAAACTTGTCCAGGGACTTTAACAAGTTGTATATTTTCCAAACCAATACAAAAGGTGCAAAAAATTAGCAAAAGTAAATAATCACGATTATTTACTACTGCTATCCAGAGACATCGATTTTGACTTTTGAACTGATATAGTGTTAAACCAACATAATACAAAGCCACCGGGCAATTTTGGGTTCAATCGGATCAAAACTGGTACATGTTCACTCAGTTTCCAGGTTGCAGATTAAACCTTTGATTTTTTGCTAAAGTCGAATCTTAAAGTCAAATTTTGACTCCCATAGCTTGATTTGAAGTGATACACATAGACCAATCACGAGAGTTAGCAAAAACTCTACTGTCTTTATAGAAGAATAGCTAACTTGATCAAATTTGTACAAGAATCAGGTTGCAGATGAGGAATCAATGGCTTGATAGAACGTTGCAATCGAATCAAGTGGAAATTGACGACAAGTCAATCTAAAGGTGAGTACTCTATCCAGATCTTCATAAGTCTATATGAACCTTAGATCTAGTCGTGTACTAGGAAATCATGACATACTCAAAGAAACCTCCAGTAGGGTATCCACCGAAGAAAGCGTGAATCAAGGCAATTCCTTGCACACAATTTTTGAAGAAGTCTCAGACACTTTTTCAGATTCAACATCCGAAATGTCTTCTTACTTGACTCACTCGGAAACCGGAACTACAATGCGCTATAAGCATATACTCTCTTTTTACAAGACTAACCACCATGGAGCCTACGTTTACTTGGACCCTAATGAAGAGTATGCTATTTACATTGATGACCATGGTATTGAGTTTGAAGAAGAGATTAGGGCAAACAAACAAGGAAAAATGTACATAGACAAAAAAGGAACTCAGTATGTACAAGTCAAAAACCCTGATGTGGTAGACAAATGGGGGTTAGAAGTAAACACCATAATCCCAGACATGTCAGCAAAAGAAGAACCACCAACTTTAGAATTTGAGGGATACGATCAAGTAGATTTGAATCCTTTGAAACGGATTAGTACGGATAATCCTAGGATCGGAGTCTATTGTTTGGAAGATAGAAACATAAAAGATCTTTTGTGCACTTCGCATGCCAAACCAGGACAACTAACATCCATGAAGATCATCTATATCTTCAAGATCAAAGATAAGGGATCAAAAGACCTACCAACCTACCTGTTTAGGGATTGTTATAACAACAACTTTGTTATGATGACTCTTGAGGAGGTAGAACAAACCAAATACCAAGGGTATTCCATACGGGATTGGATATTGGGACAAGGACCAAAAACAATTCCAAGAGATGAACACCGTGAGAGATCATCTGAGAGTAATGTAAAGAAACCAGAAACCACCTTATCAGGTAGAAAACCGGGTGACACTAAGGCCAATCCAGGACTACATGAGTCACTATTTCCAACAGACTGGTTTCAAGGACTCGAAACAGGATCAACTGCTAGGAGACCGGGAGTTGAACCAAACAGACGCATCAGACCAGCTAATTTTTAGAAATGGGTCAGAAAATACAGTGGATCAGGGGATCCATACGACCAATTATAAAGCTTTAAGCAAGTGCTAAGAGTAGAACGTATATTCGATTTCCATACTCAATTCGAGGGGTTTAGAATGACATTAGAAGGAAAAGCACTGACATGGTTCCAAAACATTCCACCAAGGTCAATCATGGACTTGGACACATTAGCTCAAGGATTTGTAATTGCTTGTTTCAAAATGGGGATTAAACATAATACGGTAGCTCAAATCTACAGCTTTAAATAGAAACATGGTGAGTGTGTTAGGGATTGTGCAGCTCGAATGAAACAATACATTGCAAGATGCCCAGGGCTAGAGATACCTGCAGAAGAACGACTCGTATCTTTATTTCTAGAGGGACTGCTAAACAAAGAACTTCATGCTATACTCTATAGTAAAAAGCATACAACCCTAGAAGAGTGTGTGTCAGATGCTATTGACTTAGGAGACAATTGTGATATTTTTAATGAAGAAGATGTCCCTAAGGATAAGCAAAGCAAGAAAACAACATCTACTAAACTAGCACAAGTGGGAACGGCTGCTGCAGCACCACTTTCAGCCATAGAAGGCATGCTCAAAAGGATGAACGACATGATGAACGACATGATGAACAACATGCAAAAAGCACTTATGAGGGGACCAGGACAAGGGATACCTTCAGGGACAACCAATTAGGCCACAAAAATGGTGTGCAGTTGAGGGTAAATGGATTAACCATGAGACCCATGAGTGCTACTTCAGACCAAAGTATGATGGGAATGTTCAGTATGTGCCCATGAGGCCACAAGGACAACCCATGTACAGATATCAGCCTAATATGGCCCAAGCTCAAAGACCACCAATGGGTATGAAAAGACCTCAACCTATGTTGGGACAACAACCTCCGTATCCAGGACATAATGCAGTGCTTGTGAAGTACATGCACTCTGAAGGAGTCATAGATGAACAAGCATTAGTGCCTATTACACCCTATGCAGAGCCTAGTCCATCTACATTAATGGTAGAAGGAGATTGGTATAATTCACATCCACCACCAATGGAAGAAACCGTGACTTATGCTCCACTAGAGCTCGCACCAATGTATTATGTAGCTAATCAAGGTTTCAGACCTCCCATGGTAAGATCCATGATTAAGCCAAGGACTGGAAACTGTCATAACTAGGGTGCAGATGATCACTGGAAAAATGAATGTTCAGAGCCTGACAAAAACCTCAAATCAGTTGAATCCTATTGCATACAATGTTGCAAAAAGGGAGGACACTTTTCGGAAGATTGTCCTAAAAATCCTTTGAACAAGGTTAAAACAGTAGTTAATGTAGTCCAAGTGATACCTAGTAGCTCATCAGAGAGTGAACCGATTGTTCCAATCAAGGTAATCACTAGAGCCCAGGCAAAGAAAAAGAAACACAACTCCTCTGATGATTCAAAAAATACGAAAGTTTCCTCTCAAAGAATCAAAAGGAGCAAAAGCAAAAGATATGAGATGAGAAAGCAAAAACAACGGGTTGAAATCGAGGAGAAAGCAAAAAAGCTATTTCAGGAAAAGTTGAAAGAAACTGGAAGTGAAATCAAGGAAACAACTGTGAAATCTGGAGGATCCATTTTGGTTGATAAAATTTTTGAGCCTTAATGCCACCTTGGAAGCCTACCAAGCAAGACTTAAAGCACGCCAAAACATGGAAAACAAATGGAAAAACTATCCTTCTCAAGACATGGAAGCAGCTAAGCTGGAAGCTTATCAAAATTTGGTAAGAATCACGCAAGAAATGCTGGAAAAACAAAAACCCAAGCATGAAAGTATTGCAAAACCTGAGGAGCTTGTGGTAAGAGACACAAAAGAAAAATCCGATGTGGTGGTAGAACCCCACCTTGAAACAAAAGAACCCGATCTTATAGTGCCGGACAGTGAAGATGTCTTAGATGGAATTCCATTCGTAGAGGAAGACTGGCCAGGACACTTATGGGAAAAAGTGAGAGAGATCAATGATGGGAGCCTAACTCTAAAGTCATCTTTGATAGAGGAATTCTGGTTGGATAACCTACCTTCTGATATGAACATGGATGTACAATCCTTGTACGAGGATTGTGGATCTGAAGCTTCAGTAATGTCAAAACCGTTGACTTTGAAAACATTACCTTCTTACTTGGGAGATAACGAAGATGAATCCATAGTGTGTAAGATCACTCAAGTAAAAAGAGCTAAACAGACCCTAGAAGTAGACAACATTCATTCAATTATGTCTACACCCATCCAATGCATTCTTACCTTGGGAGAACTATTAAAACTCAGACCATAGTTATGGAATGATCTACAAAAAACCAAGGTGGGGATAACGGGATTAATCTCAAAAAATTTGGGAAATTTGAAAAATGAAATGGACAACAAAGAGATTCGATTTGTTCCCATGAACAAAGTCAGAGAATATTACGGGGAAGAAGGAAACACCACCCTCCCAGTGAAATATAATGACATTGAAACCATGGCAATATTGGATAGTGGAGTGGGCATAGCCATAGCCATGAAAGCAGTATGGGAATCCTGGGGACAACCAGCCATTAGACAAACTCGAATGAAATTGCAATTGGCTGATGGACACATTGAGAGACCATTAGGGCTGCTTGAAAAGGTGATAGTCAATTCCTGTGGAATTGAATATCAATACACTTTTGCCATAGTAGATTTTGGGAAGAAACTCAACTATGAAATCATATTGGGAAGACCTTTCATGCGACAGGGTACAACTTATCCAAGATTGGGAAAACAATTATCTGTACTTGAAGCAAGTGGAATCTATAACAAGAGTAAATCTAAAAGATCACACTTATAGAGATCTCTTGAGAACACCCATACAAGAGTTTGATTCAATCTCTTCGGCTGAAACTAAGCTTCCATCCTGGCTAAACAAGGACACTCCTATTTGGAGTGTGGAGCTTTAGAAAACGGAAGCTTAAGATGAGAAGAATGTATCCTAGAAAGGGACTGCACAGACGAAGCCTATGTACCTGAACCCTTTCCAGAGCATTTTTTTGAGCCATTCGAGTGGACTCAAATTTTAGCGACGATGGATGTATGTGTAAATACGACTATGCCTACTCAATTTTGCAATGAGGATGGCTACGACATAATTCCCATCCAAATGATTTCAATCCTCAACATTGAAGACAAAGATGAGGAACCCAAGGACTTAATGAAAGCTCAACAAGTCTTTTTAGACCTCTAATACGATGCAATTGATGAGTTAGATGAACACTCGGCTACCTCTGAAGTTTCGGGGTAAAAAAAAGAACATATGAGAGTTAAGCTACTCTTAAAAGGAGGGGAGGAAAAGTTTTTTGACTTTCCAAACCAGAAATCAAGAAGATAAAAATGGTATAGATGAAAAAGAGACATCAGAATTGTGAAACACGACCTATGCCATCAGTCTCCACTAGAACACAATTCCTGATGCAGATAGATGCAAATGATTGTATCAAGGACAAAATCACTAGCAGATATCCTTCAAACAAAAATTCAGAAATATCTCAAACATCAAGAAAAATAAGGAAGGGTACTCAAGCAAACCCACAAGATAAAAAACCACCCATGACCCGAGTCGAGCGGAAAAAGAAATATCAAGAGTTGAAAAAATCTCTAAAGGAGATATATACGACCGAATTGAAAACCACGGAAGAGGATGGTAAGGATGTAATGAGTGTTTGATCCCATTACAAAAAGTATACTCTCCAAGATCGAAAAATCATAGTCAAACAACCTATTAGGGAATTACAGAAACAGGGCAAGTCTTACGAGGGGCCTGAAAACGCTAAAAAGATAGACCTGGTTGAACCAGGAGAAGAGCCTAGACCTGTTTACATTGCGAATGACCTAACAGAAGAAGAAGAAGAGCTCTTGCTGAGATTGTTAAAGGAATACCAAGATATCTTCGCTTGGTCTTACAAGGATCTCAAGGGTGTTTGATCCAAAAATCTGTCAACATACCATGCCCATGAGAGATGATGCAAAACTAAGTAGACAAAGGCCATACACGTATAATAAAATATTTGCCAGGAAGATAAAAGAAGAGATTGAAAAACTAAAGGAAGCTGAATTCATTTACAAAATTGAACACACAGACTGGGTGTCTCCAATTGTGGTAGTAACCAAGAAGAATGGAAAATTAAAAGTGTGTGTTAATCTCAAAAAAGTGAATGCAACTACCATTAGAGACAACTTTCCTCTTCCAATCACTGAGCATGTTTTGGAACAAGTTGCAGGAAAAGAAGCTTACAGCTTCTTAGATGGATTTTCGGGATACAATCAACTTTTGGTTGACCCAAAAGATCAGCACAAAACTGCTTTTGCAATAGAATGGGGTATATCTGCGTATCGGGTTATGCCGTTTGGGTTAACTAATGCTCCAACCACATTTCAAAGGTCGATGAGTCATGCTTTCAAACAATATCTTAGGAAATTCTTAGAATTATATATGGATGATCTATACGTACATTCATCAATCCGGGATGATCATTTTGAACACCTCAAAAAGGTATTCGAAAAATGTAGACTTTATAGGATTTTCTTAAATCCTAAAAAGTGCATATTCATGGGTAGACAAGGAAAATTTCTTGGACATATAGTGTCTAAAAATGGCATAGATAATGATATTGAGAAGATTCATGTCATTGCCGATTTTCCTAGATCAACAACAGTCAAGGGGATACAAGCCTTCATGGGGCATTGTGGATATTACCGACGGTTCATCTACATGTATGCTATTATTGCAAAACCCTTGTATGGCTTGATTACACACTTTGAGTGGACCGAGGCATGTAAAGAATCCTTCATGAAGCTTAAGCAAGCTCTCACCTCAGCTCCAATATTGAAAGCACCAGATTGGAATAAGATATTCCATGTACATGTAGATGCTTCCAATTTGTCTATCAGTTGTATACTAGCTCAACCAGGAGATGGGAAAATGGACTTTCCTATTTCTTATGCTAGCCGACAATTGAACATGGCGGAAAAGAATTACACCACCACCGAAAGGGAAGGATTAGGAATGATCTATGCCGTTAAAAAGTATAGACACTACCTATTAGCCAACAAGTTTGTGTTCTTTGTGGACCACCAAGCTTTGTTGTATTTGGTCAACAAGCCATGCGGCACAGGAAGAATAGTGAGATGGTTCATCATTCTTCTGGAGTTTGATTTCACTGTGGTTGTAAAAAAGAAAACTACACATCAACGAGCGGATCATTTGTCAAGGATTGTTTCAAAAGAATCACCTAAAGGGGTAGATGATGATCTACCAGATGCCTATTTGTTCTCCATGGAAATGGTACCTCGATGGTCAAAAAACATTGTGTCATTGATGACAATAGCTCAAGTGGATTCACAAACACCACTTCCTATCACGATCAAATTAATTGAGCAATTGGCTATGTATCAATTACTAGCTGGTAGGCTATACAAAAGAAATCGAGACGGGATATTGCTCTTATGCATTAATCTTGAAGAAAAAGGATAGTACCTAAGTCAAGCACATGTTACCATAGTAGGACTTCACTTTGCGGAAGACCAAACTATGCAATGAATTTTGAGACTTGGAGTATTATGGCCGACTATGAGGAGCGATGTTCGATCTTTTGTAAAGGATTTCCCTCAATGTCAAAAACAAACACCCATGTGTCATGTAACATTGTTTCAAATGTCACCTGTTCCTAAGTGGAGTAGCTATCTAGTTACTTACTTATCAAGACAAACATTTCTTGAGGATATGAGTAAACGCCGTCAAAGAGAAATTGAAACTGAATCAAGAGACTATGCTCTTATTGAGAACCAATTGTATCAAAGAGGTAAGGATCAACATTTGCATCTTTGTGAAAATGAAAACGAGTATATTCCGATTATAGAACAAGCACATGCTGGATTAGCTGGAGATCACTTTTCTAGTGAGACCACCACAAGAGAAATCTTGATGGTAGGCATATGGTGGCCAGCACTTTTTGCAGATGCCAAAGAATATGTTCGAAGGTGTGATGCTTCTCAACGAGCAAAAATGCCAACACGTGTAGATAGCATGGGGCTAGAGCTTTCGCAAAATGGGGTATAGATTTTGTTGGGCCAATACAGCCACCTGCTTATAGAACCCAAGCTCAATATATCATTGTAGCTACGGACTATTTGACCAAGTGGGCCTAGGCTAAAGCAACTCAAAAGAATGATGCCAGAACCTCTGCTACATTCTTATATGAGTATGTATTCACGAGATATGGACTACCAGTAGAAATTGTCGTGATCAGGGAACTCATTTCCTCAATGAGGTAATCGAATATTTGCTTAATGAGTTTATGGTCATCCATAACAATCACAAGCAAACGGAAAAGCTGAGCAAACAAATAAAATTCTTAGCTCAGTGTTGACTAAAGTAGTTAGTTTAGGAAAGGCAGACTGGGAAATGAATCTCCATGCTGCTCTATGGGCTTATCGAGTTTCATTCAAAAGAGCTTTAAATGCTACACCTTTTAACCTTGTTTATGGTCTTGATGCCATACTGCCAATAGAATTTCTATTGCCGACATTAAGGGTAGCAAGAAATCTTGAGTGGACTGGACATGAATTGTCAGAAAGACTTGAAGATTTGGAAAAGCTAGATGAGCAAAGGCTAACTGCTGTAGCTTACATCTATGCACAAAAGCAAAAACAAAAACAGTTTTTTGATTCCCACTTAATCACAAAAAATTTCAAGAAAGGGGACTTAGTTTTAGTCTATTCCCTTAAGCAACACATTCCCAAGTTTAAGAAAAAGGGAAATAGACCGTTTATCATTGAAGATGTATCTCCAAGTGGAGCAGTAAAATTGTCCACCCTAGATGGTGAACCAACGACTAATTGGATTAGTGGATGTCGTTTAAAGAAATACAATTTGTCGCTAACCAATGAATTGCTAGAAAGAATGGATGCAGCCAAGCAAAGAAAGATTAAACGAGAGCAAGTTATTGATGAAGCCCAAGAGGAAGCTCCGCTTTGGGTACTCAAACGGAAAGCTGCTGAGTCTCAAGAATCAACATATACCGATTCCTATCAACACTCTGGAAATAGATTACCGACAATGGGAATTACCTAAAGATGCAGTTTCAACAGATGATGACTGGTTAGACGGAATGGACCTGCGTATCAAAGTACAATTCAACAATCACAGTACCAATGATTTGGTTGACACGGGAGCTAGAGTAAATGCAGTAAGTTATTCCACATACAAGAAGGCAACAAGTCAAGCATTGACAACAGGAATAGCGACAATCAAGGATGCAACAAGAACACAACCCCAACATTGGGAGTAGTCAACTTGAATGTGACAGTACATAGATGTTCATGTCCTCATTAGTTTGTATACTTACTAGATGAACACATGAATGGGATGATGATTCTTGGAATTTCCTGGATGCGAACATACAAAGCAGTACCAGATTGGGATACAAATCAACTAAATCTATCACCTAAAGATGGGCAACTCATTGTTCCAATTGCACTAAGCAAGGAGGAATGGAAAAGAAGAAATCAACAGACCAAACCACGAAGTAATAAATCTTCTCCATCCCCTCGACAAGCAAATGCTACAAGTAGCATGCAAGGAGTCAGGAAATTTTGGGTACCAAAAGCACAACTTAAGGATAAGCCGATTCAGATCTGGGTGCCTAAAACTTCATCGACAAAACAAAAGAAGGTTCCAAGGGTTAAAACACAAAGACGAGCATCTCTGAGCGAGAAACCTAACATGAAATTGGTTTGGAAGAAAAAGGAGCACTTATCTTCTCCACGAACCATAAAACCAATCAAGCAATGGCGAGATAAGTCTCAAAAGACTCCCTCATACCATACAGCACCAAGCAGACCAAGCTACCAATGGCAAGAAAAAGCTCGACAACAAACAAAAGTGCCACCAACAGCTCAAGAAATCAGTATGTTGAAGCATCCTGATGGTACAATCAAACAAAGAGCACACAAGCTACAAGGTTTGCTCTTTGGAAGACATCAGCAAAAAACCTTGACATCAGAAACCCTTGAGTTAATTACTCAAGACCCAGCTCTTGCACAACATAGTGGATTTGATTGCATTGATCTTCAAAGCATGGTAGAGCCCCAACCACGGCTATGCATAGACACGATTGTTCAACCCATGCACACAGTCGTCCCGGAGCACGCAATCTAGGAGGGGTGGAAGGGCACTAAGTACTAAGTAATTAAGGGCAATGTTTGAAGAGGGAGAAAAAAGTTTGATGTTAACGTGTGATTTTGTTGGAAAATTACCTAATAATGCCCTTATAATTCATCATCAAGGGAAAATTCACTGATAATATCTTCCCGATGAGTGTAAATAGTCTATATACTATCAAAAAATAGTCCTTTTTGGATATTTTTCATCATTTTTATTGATAATGCGACTTAAAAATAGAAAAGACCAACAAAAAACAATAAAGCTGTGTTTTTCAGTGGATTTTCTTAATTATTGGATTTTCACTTTACTTTTTTAGAGCATTTTGCTATTTTCTTTGAGTTTTCCAATAAACAGGTCAAGATGAAAAAACGGAAGACACGATGGTGATCAGAAAGAAAAGACGGGCAAGCACAAAAATTTTCAACGAAATCAAAAGATGGAAGTGCGAAGCCTAAATTAGGCGGCAAGACCTACTTTTGCAAAATTCTTGCAGAATGAGCTACAGGAATCCGATCAAGAAAATTTTTGAGTCTAACATAGATTTCACGGCCTAGTAGGACTAACGGAGGAATCTGGGGAAAATTGATTCGGGAAGTCCTGGTATAGATATCCAAGGTAGGCTAAAACCACCTCATTTCCACTTGCAGCCTTTGCAGAGAGAGCTTTTGACCTCTTTCGTGCGTCTTTTCCGGAGTCCACAGTTGCCCTTTTTCAACGCTATCTCACACGAGACATGAGGGGTAAGTTCTTTACTCGTCAATGATCCATTTTGTACGGCCGGTAGCTAGTCTAAACCCCTAGAAAAAACCCTAGAAACCGAGCAGTGCACAAAGACCTACGACCAAAAAGTGATCATAGCGGCCTGTCAGTTTGACCAAATCATATGGGATTTGAATTGCAGCATGCCCTAACATAATAGAACCTTTCTATACCATCAGTTGACCATTGGGCAGGGGTCGAGGGGGTCCCCAATAGAAAAGCTACGTTTTTGGCGGATGCCAGAATTCCAATCTGACTCAATAGACAGCTTGCTTACGAAGTTCGTATACAATGTATGTGATTGGTTTAGTGAAATCAATCAAGCAAAGCTCTCGAAAAGCAGAAAACGGCTCGAAGGCTACAAAGCGTCAAATTCAATGTACGGGGTCAAACTGACTTCAAATGAGCCAGAATTGGATGAGTTGCTTCACGACTATGTTGCGGACAAGTCCAAAGCCTCAAAGTTGACTGACCAACCCAATAGGCAGTGTAGTCACAAAAAACGATGATTTCAAAGTCGACAAAGCACAAAGTGATGCCGGCATGACTAAACTTGACCATATTCAATTTAGTACTTGTTTTAGGTGTATAGAATGTGTCTAGGTCAAAATTTATAAGTTTTGTAAAAATTTTGTCACTGTTGTAAATAATCATGATTATTTACTTTTGTACTATTTTTGCTTGGAAATGGTCACATCACCTCCCCTATCATGTGTACACACCTATAACATACCAAAAATCAAGTACGAGCCAAAATGAGCACCTATATCTTGGAAAATTGCTAGAAAACGCAAAGAAGTCCATGCAAGCCAATTTTTGGGTCATGGACAACATTTCTTGATCCAAATCACCTCATATCTCAATACAGGGTCTATACAATGCCTAGAACCAAATTGTACCAAAAAATGTTGATTTTGGTAGAAAAGTTAATAATCGTGATTATTTACTTTCTAGCCAAATTGGGAGAATTTTGATATTTTGCCATCATACATCTAAAGTACATGATGTGTTAAGCCTACTAGCCAAATATGAATCAATTTGGAGCTCAGAATCTCAAATTTCCTTTATGTCCATTGTTTAAGAGACCTAAAGCCAAAATCTACTCCCATTTTCACCCTATGCATCCAAATGAGCCCATATTTCACTCAGAGTATGTATTTGGTATAAAATTCAAGCATATGAAGCCAATTTGCAAAAAGTTGAAAAAAATACTTAGCTGTGAATAAGCGTGATTATTTACTTTGGTTGAAAAAGTTTGTTTTGACCTTACAATTTTGTTCCTTGCATGTTTTTATGCATCTATGCTTGTTCAAAAATTGATTTGAAGCAAATTGGACCAAAATTGTCAGCATTTCAAACTAAAGGACATTTCAAAGAAAATTCTGACAAATCTGCTAACTTTGATACTCTATTCACTGAACAAGAGCCATGCAAGTAGTAGAGAGGGCCAAAAAAAATCTCAACCAAAAGGAAAAGTTGTAGGAACTGCCCGCATACCAAGTAGATCCAGATTCAGTCAAACTAGCCAAGGCAGCTTATCTCTCCAAAGAATAGCTAGAAGAGCATCATACCACAGTCTTCACCGGCAGATTCAAGAGTGAAGAGGGACATCAGGTGGAGTTGCAACTCCTACCGAAGGAAGTATATGATGTTGCCGTGAAGCCTGAGACCAAAGAAGCCAACCGCAAGCTAGGACTCAGAGATTTCTACGAACAGGAGCCCTGCGGAGTGGATTTTTAGAAAGCTTACGAGCTTTTATCCACAATTAAAGAAGATGGAACCACACAAATTTCTGACACGTAGGGAAATAAGGTCGAAGTGGTAATAACCAAAGATATAGTGGCAGAGGCACTCAGACTGCCCACAAAAGGAATGACCATGAGAGAAAGAGACAGGAAAACGGCAGGTACATTCACCAAGGAAACCGCCGCAACCACTTTTACAGATTTAATTCACAAGCAAGTGGAAGAGCCAGCCCGATTATACCACCAACACTTCCACTTCTTGGCAAAAAGGCCACCAAGGTACACCACGCCAACTCACGCGGTTGCCACCACTTTCACACAAGTTCTCCAGTCAACAACCAGGAAACCGGTGGACCACGCCCAATACGTCTTGACCACTCTGAAGGGCACCAAGAAAGAAGGGAAGATCACTTACTTGGGTGCGCTAGAAGTCTTGACAAGGATTGCGTACCATACCATCGGCATGGCCGACAATCTACCACCTGCCCCCGACCAAAACACATAGATATTGGCAGCACAACCATCTCCTAGAGCTACAAGATTAGCAAAGAGAGCCTACAAATCTGATGAAGAGTCGGCTGACAGCACTCCGGAAAGACATAGCAGTGAGAGCTCTGATAATGAGGAAAAGCAAGCAAGAAGAGAAGAGATGAAGAGAAAAGTTGTGGCCGCCCAGCAAGAAGAGCCAGTGCAAAAGCAAGCTTGTTTTGAAAGAGAAAAACATGTCTACCAGCGCAATTGACAAGCACAAGGGAAGGACCCAGAGAAATGGGTGCCTAGTGGACTAAAAGGCCCAAGGACAAAGCATCACACGCGAAAAGAGATTGAAGATCCGACAGATCTTTAGAAAAATGGTACCAAGAAGCGGAAGCCCTAAAGTTGAAAGGAGCCCAGGAAGAAGCAAGAAAAGCAAAAGAGGCGGAGGAACAAAAACAAGCCGAGTAAACGGCAAGGGAAGAAGCACACGACCAAGGTCAAAGGTCTCCCCAACCTACTTCTTTTGGGGATCTTACACTGTTTGACGGATTTCCATTGTGTGGTAACTCACAAACCTTGCTCGCATGTCGTCGACTTCTGGTCCAAAGAGAGTGGTGTTCAGTGTGAAGAATCATGTGTAAATGCTTCTTCAAAAGTGAACATGAAGTAAGAAGGAATGACTATAGGCATGCAAAGAAGCCATGTAGAATTCTCTCATTCGTTTACTTATTGAATTCATAGACTAAACGCTTGTTTCCTTCCAAAAATGATAACCATGGACTTTATGAAATCCATAGCAAGAGATAGAAAGCAGAAGGAGATGGAAGAGCTAGGTGATTTGCTCACAAAGTTATCAGATGCTTGCAAAGCGAAAGACGAATAGCTGACAGAAGTTACAAACAAACTTCTAACAACAACCTTGTCAGCTCAAAAAATTCAAGTGCAATTGGATGTTGCAAATGCTTCTTTACAATACTCCGAACAAAGAATAAATGATCAGGCAATCTTCTTACAACAAATAAGAGAGAATCCAGTCGTAGCCTTGATCAAAAGAACAGATGAGGTCTATAAAGCATTCGAGAAGAAGAACAAGGACCTCGAGCTGGAGTTAAATCTAGAGTAATCTCAGCGCAGGGACCTGGCTTTGATGCGGGTCCAGAGAGAAGAATAGCTCCTAAAAGAAATAGATGAGCTCAAAAGAGTTAACCAGCTCCTAAGAGAAGGAAAGCCAAAAACGTAGGAAGAGGCAGGCACTTCGGAGCTGCCGCAAATAGATATATCCTCAGTGTCATTTGATGAACTGGAGACACAGTCCACAACAGAGCTGAGTGGTGGAGATGATTTTCACTTACACATTACAGATGCAGACACAGTGCCCATGGTCCAACTGTCAAATGCTAAAGAAGATTCACAAAAAGAAAAGATTACACAAGAGGTGGATGAGCACTGGAAGGCCGCGAAGGATTGGGAGTTGAGAGTTCTTCACTCTGTCAACGCCACTCAACTCACTGCCAATCAGATCAATGGCAATGGCATTAGCAATCCCTGCCATACCTCTTGATAAAGGTGGAGTTACTCCAAGTAAAAGAAAGGTTGTACGTAGACATGCAAACAGATGGCGCAGATAAAGACCACCCAAAGTGGAGGTTGAGCTGGTTGAGCAAGAATCCAAGGTATTTGATTCTGTTCACAAGACCACCTGCAACCCTGCAAAGAGATCCCACTTTCTGTCTTGTACCAAGAGTAAGGACTTGGCATGAGGCACTAATGCAGAAGAGGCCAACCTGGCTGAACTACCCAAGACTGCCAGCTCCAGAGAAAGGACAAGCCATAGAAGAATACATGGTGAAAACCCTAACGGGCACCATGTCTTTCTTCAAAAGTCTACCGGATCTCTGCTGTGCAATGTTATATAAGATATGTTGCTCACTTGTATTGAAGTATTTCATGAGCCAGAGCAAGCAGGCGCCCCATGGATGTCATTCCTCGAGGGAAATAAAGGGTTATGCTATGATCTTAGTGGTCAGCCTTCCGAAGAAGACCTCTATGTCTTCTACGCCCGGTGTATGTTCTTACCATCACATAATATGTTGGCATTTGAGGAAGCTTTCTACACAGGATTCTTCACTTGGCGAATGAAGATATTTGCGCCAATGATCAGCAACATCACATCCAGGTTTGTAGGCTACTCAGTGGTGGAGCTGAAGAATAGAGTAACCATGCAGTTTTTGCAAGTGTCAGATAAAGAAAGAAAAATCAGATACCAAAAGGCATTGAATGCACTTAAAGACCGACTCGCCAGCCGCCAGCCCAAAGACTATTTCAACCCATAAAGCTGTGTCAAGGGACGACACAGGCAAGGAGGGCTAACGCGGATACCATTTTTCAGAGTTCTCTATGTAAATCACTTATTATTTTGATAAATCGGGAATATTGTAACTCTTATTTTCTCGAATAAACTCTGTAATTAATGAGCCAGGGCTTTAAGCTTCTAGATTGTATCAACCTGTCATTACCCAACTTTGGTAGAACTCCATATTATTAGTTTTTACTACCCAAAAACCCTGGCTAAGGTATAAAATCTAATTTTTGTAAGTTTTTTATAAGTTTTGGATAATGAAATACACAGCGTGAGCTAACGGCGCTCACTCCTCTCCTTCTCGCGCTTCCTACTCTCTCCCCGGTTGTCACATTGCAGTCGCGTTTGTTGCATTGCAACTGCAGGTAAGAGCTTTACGCGTTGACGTAAGCAGTTCACAGTAATTTGTAGCTTTTGGCATCACCGACCCGTGGCCTAATTTCATCATAACTAGGAATTTACACTTTCAAATCAAAAACTAAGTGGGGGGGGGGGGGGGGGGGCATCATCGCTAAGCATTTACATGCATTCTGGGTCGAAAACGACTAGGTCAAAAATCCACTGCTCTTAATAATCGCGATTTTGGAACTTGACCTAAAGTGGGGTTTGAAACTATAAGCATGTGTGCTTAGGTCTTATAAACATGTTCTAGAAGTTTCATTATGTTTGGATGTGATTTGTTTGCCGATGAGCGATTGGCCTTTGGTGATTTTAGTCACTTGAGTGTAGCTTGAGTTAGATGCGAGTTGTTAGTTTTTTTCCAAGAGATTGACAACCTCTTGTAGCCTCTATGCACTAGTCGAGTCAGCTTCATCCCATGGATTGACAAATTAATCGTGGTTCTCGCTAATACTGTAATAAGATAGGATGGTGAGGTTAGACATGTGTCCCATATAGAGAGAGAGAGAGAGAGAGAGAGAGAGAGAGAGAGAGAGAGAGAGAGAGAGAGAGAGAGAGAGAGAGAGAGAGGAAACTAAAATAAAAACAAAAATCCACTTCTATTACTATAAATAGTCTTTGTAAGCATAACCGTCTCTAAAGAAAAAGTTTTTTGAAAGCCACTAAATCTTAACTAACAAAACAATTGCAACTTCAAAACGATAATCTGTGGGATGTTGCATTTAGCACTCATAGAACCCATGGGCCCACATAAAGAACGCTCCTACCAAAACGATGATGTCCCTCATGTAGGGTGTATAATAAAATCCTCCAATTCTCATACCTATCCCTATAAGAGTATTCTGCATTGGCCAACAAGCAATCTCCGAGCTTGCAAACCCATATGCGAGTTGAACCTGCATTATTGTTCAAAGCCACACTGATGTGAAAATATCCTTGGAGTCCTCCAAAAAACTCATGCACTTCCATTAAAATGTTATCAAGATAATAGTGATTCCTGCAAGCCAACATGTTAGGTACAATAAGCTCAATAACCAAACAAAAGATAAAAAAGCATTGTGCTTCATTCATATTCCTTACCTAACATGAACTTCAAAGCTTTCAATAATGTGTACTACATCGTGTGTAGTGAGTGGGCCTCTCAAACCAGGTGGATCTACATGAGAAAATTTTCAGTTTGGACACCAAGCTGAATTTTTTTTTACAAAGGATATACTTAGATGTTATCATAGATATGAAATGGTGGATGATGAAGCATCCATCTAAATGTAGATAGTGTCCAATGCCTTCTTTGACATGGCATCTATAAATAGAACATTTCAACCCCATCCAAGAAACATCATAACATTACCTTTTCATGACAATCAAAGTGTATACGGAATTGAATCAACATAACAACTATAGTATGTGACCCATATGTTGGTGCAAACCAAAAGAGCACACTATTAATACCACTGCAACTCTTAAATCTGTAACAAAATCTTAGCTCGTGATCACTCAGACACATGTATAAAGAGCCGCATAAATCTACTCGTTTATGTATACAAAAGCCATAAATTTTCAACACCCCCATAATGAGATGAAAAAACATGAAAAAATAATGCACATATGCAACAACTTAAAATAGAAGGCAGCACTTAGTTTTTGAGATTTTGATGCCTTTTTTGAAAAGATATAAATCCAAATGCAATACCAATAAACCTTCAAACACAGAAATATTTTATTCATGATTTACATTGTCCACTCCATGAAAAATGCCAAAACTCTTAGGAAACAAAAAAAAAAGCTAGTGGCAAAGGATGATTTGGTGGAGTTTCAATTGGAAATATATGATAACTATAATAATATTCAAATTACTTACACCTATCATACATCAACGACCCTTTTTACAAAACAAATCCCACAAACTCTATCGTTTTGTTTGAACCTTCCACAAGTTCTACATTATACATCCTTTGTGGATATATCATAACAGGGGCCAATTGGTTCCTAATTTCCAAAGCAAAGGGTTTCATAGGAGGAAGTTTGTTGTTTGCAAAGAGAAAAAAAATTCAGGCATGTTCATATGCATCAATACAATAAAATATCATGTTGAAGTGGTTTGATGTGCATGACCCTAGTCTAAAGTTGTCTATAATGGTCATTGCAAACTAATAATGGGGTCTAGAAAGTGCTAACCAATTATTTGAGAGTGCAAAAAGTGCACCATATTTAAAGGAGTAAGACAATTTCTATTTGTAAACCTAAACATAACTTTCACAATGAAATCTAAATAGTGGAAAAATATCTTGGAATCTATCGAGCTTCCAAGTATTTTATTTCAACCTTGAATGTCACATAGCTAAGCATAATTGTAGTGATTGAAGCCTCTTTTCTAACGACATGCTACCTTATGTTCCCAAGACACAATGGTAGTACTTTATATTGTTTTGACACAAATATAATCTCAACCAAGGTCTCAAAACTTAATTTAAATATACTCTATGGCTTCATGCCATGTAGATCAAGAAACACAAGTATAAAACCAAACAAAACAACATGTTCATTAATTTACCCTACCAACATAGTTCAAAGCAAGGTATACCTTAGTACATCAAGACAATGAATCAAATTAGCACACAGAAGTACATGCTTCAATTATTTCTAGTAGCCAATGTGAATGTTGTATATGGCACGAGCATCAATAGCTCGAGCCATCTTTGCCATCAATGCATTCAATCGATTCAGGTGGACCTTGAGCAGTGTCACCTCTCCTTCTAGAGCAAGGACCTGGTCCTTAAGGACATCAATTTGGATTTGAATTCCCTATTGGGTATGTGTGAGCTTTACATCGATTCAAATTGTTGCCCCATGCACACCATCATGTCAAATTGGTTCTCCTCAATGTGGGTCATTCCGCCATTGATTGAAGCGTTGCTCACATAAACGCACCTCATTGCAAAGATCTACAATTTGTTGGCTATTGGCTTACTGAGCCACGTCCAAAGTGCTTCCAATTTTCTTTCAAAGTCCAATTGCCTAGACTCACTATACGGGCAAAGAAGTCCCATAATGCAGCCATGAGTTGGTCATTCCCATGATTTACCATATGATTATTAGAAGAGGATCCCACACATCAAGCACTTCTCTTTGCCGCCTGAACATTGGCAAACCTTGGAGGAGTGGACTCAATACCATCAGACTTGGTCTCCACGATGGCATTGTTATTAGTGTTTTCCATAGTTGTATCATTAAAAAGTACATCACAATGCATATAAAGTTGAACTATGTGTTAATTACCACAAAGTAAGCAATCCCTTGTGTAATATTACAAAGTAGCATCTTATCATACCAAAAAAATATAGTCTACAAAAAGCATAAGAGGTGCAAGTTTAGGAAAAGACACAGAAGAGACTTTAGAGATTTTCTCACATTTCCTAACAACATGCATGATTTCTCTCTTCTTTATTGCACCTCTCTCTCTCTCTCTCTCTCTCTCTCTCTCTCTCTCTCTCTCTCAACATAGCAACCTATCCTCTCACAAATGTGAGGATCAATGCATTGAATTTTGTGCTTAAACAAAAATCTATAAGATAAGAATCTAATATTTTGGATCCTCGAACTCTATTGCATATAATTAAAAAAGTCATAATAAACATCAAGACAATCATAAATGTATCCAGATATTCAAAGAGCATTGCCTAAAATGGATCACAAAAATGGAAAAGTTGGCTCAGAGCTTCTCCACTCCCAAATAAGGACCATTTTTCCATCCCAAGGTTGATTATCTCTTGAATTAACAAACAAAAGCAGTGAAAAAGGGAGATTTTTTGAAATAATGGAATCAAATCCCCAAACCCAACACTTAACACGTACCAATTATTGGAGCTACGTATGGAACTTCCAGACATGCAAGTTGTTTAGGCAAGTAGATTTGGTAGATCAACTCAGAGAACCTAGAACGCTAGAGATACTCCCAATAATTGGGAATGGAGTATCCTTCATATTTAGCAAACCATTGAGCATCAACTTCTTCTTGGGAAGAAACACACTCCTTCCTAACCGAGTAGACATTGTACTCAACGTCGGAGGAGTACACCAAAATATGCAATGTAAAAATATTGATAGATGGCAATCTCCTATGGTCCATAGCACAGAAAGAAACAAAAAAAAGCAATGAATCTTACTTTATGCCACATGAATTTGTGATTTCATGCACACACACCTGGTCTTGTAGTGTTTGCAAATGGTCCTAACAATTTTTTTTGTGACAAAGGTGTGCACCAAAAACGTGGCTCTACTTATAATATTGAAAAAAAAATCAAGATCCCAAAGGGAACACAATAAGTATCCACCTAATGAGTTAATGGTGGAGAAAAACATACCAAGATGCAGATGATCTTCTACATTTAGCACAAAGGATACCTTGGAGATGTAAGAAATTCGGTCTATGATCTATATAGCCAAATGGAAACCAAAAAATAGACATTGTGAGGAAGGAACAAAACCTTCACATGACATAGTTAATATACACTATGGAGAGAGGACAAAAAATTAATTCATGATATATTTTATGAGTTGAAACATACACAAAAAAGAACACAATGATAAGAAGGAACGGGGCCTTCATATGGCACTGTTTAGTATCTCATGGTACACAATGTTTGTTGTTAGTGCAGTTATCTTGTTTACATCAACATCACATAGAAGAATCTTCACTATAGCAGCCGAACGTGCACGTGACAATGCAACATACAATTGTCCATAAGTGAAGATCGATGTCACCACGCATAGCCCCAACATGGCAATGCTTTGGTCTTGTGACAAATTTATCTTCATGCAAAACTACAATCTAATTGGAAATTTACTTCGTCTAAGAACAAATGGCAACTTCGTGCCAGAATGCAGAAAACATATTCGAGGGATGAAGACTCGCATGTGCCAACTTGTGAACTTGTAATGACTTCTACCTCCAAAACTCTTGCATGAAACACCTTGCACACTTAGCGTGTCCCATTACATAGACCTCGACTTGGATCAAGATTTTGTAGTAGAATAATTGAAGCGTTCATCTTCAACTCCAAGCAATGTGTTGAAAATTCACCACTCAAGGTGAGACTATTTAAGAACTCTACAGAGTATATGAATGAATCTTGACCCCCATGAAGCAAGCATGATTTTGTATCAGCCTGAACCTATAAACCAATATGCATAGTACTCTCTTTGAGTGAGACATGGTCGACCAACCAAGGCATCCAAAGGGCCATGCACATTATTAGCTTAAGGAAGCTTGACATACCACCTATGTTCTCCCCGTGGAAAGAGAAGAAGATACAATAGTGGCATGTACGACCTGTGTAGATTTGAAATCCTTTGGAACCTCCCATCTTGACAATGTATTTCAATGTCTTGATGGCCAACTTTTTGTACATCCCCTTGACCTTGCATAATCGCAGCAACCTCGTTGCCAACATGTATCAAAACTGCTGCCTGGAAGTATTTCTATTCTCACGAATTTTCATTTTGATCTCCACACCACATAACATTCTACCAACATTGTAGAAGGCATTCGCATATGGATTACATGATTGCATCATCATTGAAAATGCTTCAAGAGTGGACCAATCCAAACCATCCAAGGCACTCATACGATTTTGAACCTCATGCTCAGTATTATATACATATATTTGTGCACATTTTGGGACCCCTACTTCATGTGGTATCAAAGAACCAATTTGATGGTACACACCACCATGTACACAAAAGCAGTATACACCAGAACTACCCATCAATGTCTCATCAATGGTAGCTCCAAGAGATGTAAATGCCATCACACTATTATAACTCCTGATGTTTCTTCTAAAAGACCTACTCAAAGCATCACTATTATTGAGTAGCCTCTCCAATACATCTGGTGGTCTTGCAAGAGGAAAGAGGGCTACTTTTCCACCTTGCAACAATAATTTTCCGCTAATGGTATAAATTTATTCTTCATTTCACACGACCAAAGATCTACACCGCAAAACTTACAGCAAGAAGACATGGTTCCTGTATGAATTGTAGGTAATGAGACATGCGTCAATGGTAGCATGGAAGGGTGAACCCCTTGTATAGAGGGATAGGCATGTAGAATGCAAGCAATTCCTCCAAGCAATTTGTCCTGAATATATAGGGCACGCTCCTCATTCGGAGTATTCATGATAGGGAAAAAGTGGTCGTCATGCCGATGACGTTGTTCTCTTATGTTAGACCTGCGTTGCCTTGCCCGTTGTCAACGATATCTTCTTGTATCATCTAAACACGAGAGAAATTTTTTTCTTCATCCATGTGCTTGCATGACAGTTTGTAGAGGGACTTGTGGAATAGTAACATCACCATGGTCACCACCCTCCACAAATGCGGCGGCACTACTACCATGACCATGGTCATTCATTGAGGATGGGGAGGTATCACTTGGCTAATATGCCGGATGTTGTACAACAAATTAACATAGATAATTCTATGCAACCTTTTAATGTGCACGCACATGCGAGGAATGAATTGGAGATTCAAGAAGAGAAAAACATGTGTCCCTTATTCTCATAAACACTTCTACCAAGCAACAGAGAAAAATCCAAGTTCATAATGCAATTTTTTAAATTTTATTTGCTTCCAAATGCAAGCATAAATTTCCCTCAATATATCACATTATTGATTGGATTAGTGAACCCAAACAAGGGAAGTTTTGATTTTACTTCCAAATGCAAGCATAAAATATCCTCAAAACATCACAATATTGATTGTAGTATTGCACCCCAGAGAAGGAAGATATAGTGCAAAGAACTCAAGGCTCTTTAGATAGATGCTTTCTATAAAGTTCTCCTTTCATGCGTCCTCCTGTTTCTTCTTTCAAAAATACATTGGATGAATTAACTATGGAATGACACCATTGGAGTTCAAGACTCTTGTGAGACTTCTTGAAGGTCTTAGAATTGTCTCTACATTGTATTTTAAAACCTCTCATCTCATGGGGTCTCTTTATGATACAAAAAATGGGTTTTTCATGGGTACCTACATGAAGAAGGAGAGGTAACTTTGAACAACCAAATCTTGTCCTTATGACTTTCAAAACATCCCCTCTCATGAGGTCTCCCTATGGGGAGAGGAAGCTTGAACAACCTTTCTATCACTCAAGTGTTGTAGAGTGGTTATAAAAGTATCCTCCCCCATTGTGATAGACCATTAGGAAAAATATGGACTTTGCATGAGCCTGGTAAGGAAGCCTAATTTTTAGGGATTAAGTCTAATGTTGTGAAGGGTTAACGAGACAAGGACATTCAAGAGGCTAGTTTTGAATAGGCTTTTCTAGCCTTTTTTTAAGGCACATGTAAGATGTGGACCTAGGAGGCCACTTTCTCTCTCTACCTTTTTGAAAGTGAAGGGAGTAAAGGAGTGTGGCCACATTAGCAAGAATGTGTGTCACTAAGGGCCAGAAATTGATTTTTTTTCAAAAAAATATTTTTAACCTATTTTTTTACTTAAAACTCCCCTCAACATACACGCATATCCAAAAAACCGTTTTTTGACCTACACTCCTCCCCTCTCTCTCCCTCTCCCACCTTGTCCCTTTCTCTCCTCCCATCTCCCTCCCCTCCTCTCTCTTTTCATCCTTTGCTTCCTCACATATCATCTGCCATGGTGCTCATGGACATCACAAATCATGTGCCTCCACCACCATGTACTCCACACACCAAAAGCGTACATATTTACATGCGCACGAAGTTTGCATTGAAGGCTACATGTGAGGGTGAGCAGAGGTCATCACAGAAACGTGGAGCCGTCAGTGAGAGGAATGTCGACATTTGGGTGGATGGCTATTTGTACCCTTACAATCCTATAAGCCACTTTCATCCATCCTTTAATAGACTTTTGATGTTTCTTCAATATCTTGAGAGGGGAGAAGAAGGCTTGTTAGGCTATGGCAAGCAGTTGTCTATGGATGCAGGTGCTTCTTTGCATTTGTGGATGTACGAATTCCCATCTCTTTAGCTCAAAATAGTGGCATTACAACAAAGTACTACCTCTTTGGAAAGGGAGGTTGAAACTCTCCAACAACAAAAAATGAAGAAAAAGGATGTCCACATTATGAAGCTTGCCAACACCATCACATATTTGAAAGAAACACCCTTGGTGCAAGAGAACACTATACTTCTTACTTT
>NC_140933.1:154659632-154907132 GCF_014529385.1 Adiantum capillus-veneris
GGCGAGTTTTGAGGTCACGATTCTCGTCCATAACCCGATCAAGGGCTGCTTGAAGTTGTCCAATCTGCGTGAGCTTGCTCGGAGCTGCTACAACAACTGCCGCAAAGCTTGGCCAAACCCTTGTGGTGAGCTTTGGGGTATTCATCACCGGGGATAAATTTGAACTATTGTGTGACCAAGCTCCAGGCAAGTAGGCTTAGTGTGTGTTGGTGTTGAAAATAAGAAACCCTCACATGTTGGGCGCTCTGTGGTGGGTCGGGGCAGACAGAGGGTAGTGAGCGGGACCACATGACGGGCAACTAGCTCTATAGAGCGTCGCCAAAACCATACAAGCCTAGGCGGAACGGTCGTCGTGCAGAGCTGGTGCAGAAACGGGTCGTGAGCAGCCCGACAGAGTCGGTGGGTGGAGCTACAAAGCATGGATGGGGGGGGGTTTCCTCAGCAAGGAGGGCAAGGCTTGTGGAGCAGCCATGGAGGGCTAGGTGCCACCGTCGTTGTTCGTCTTCTTGCTGCTTAGGGTTTTGTAAAGAGAGAGAGAGAGAGAGAGAGAGAGAGAGAGAGAGATGTTTGTTTTCATGGTTAGAGAGAGAGTCTAGAGAGAGGAAGAGAGAGATTTTTGCCTTTACTGCTAGAGACAAAGAGAGCCAGAGAGATATATAAAATAACATATTTAGCCGCCCAAAGACTCTTAGTAGCAATTGTGGATGGATAATGACTGTCAATGAGTTCCATTTAATAGAGTTGAAGATTAAAAAGTTTTTTTTTAATTTCCATTAAGCGGGTCATCAACTAGTTTGTCACATGATCAGATGGAAAAAGTAACTTAGTCAATACTCACAAAATGTGAGAGAAATAAATTAAAGTTAAAAAATTTACAAAGCTGACCATGCTCCCACTAAGCACTCAAGTTCTAAGCGCAAAAAAAAAAAAAACCCCGTCCCATACATTATCTGATAAAGGGAGCCACCCTATAGACATCACTATGGTTGAATTGGGAGCCATCCAAATGCAAACAGAGTAGACTAACCTCTAACTCTAAGCCCTACAAGGGGGAGCCACCACGGGGGATGACCTACCATGCCACCAACCTTGCCTACTAGGCCGACAAACAAAGAACACACTAACCGTGTAACAACCCATTAAAAAAAACCCTACAAAGCTCGCCAAAATAATGTCCCTCAACATCTGGATGCTATATTATGCATTAATGCACGAGACTAAGTGGTCTAGTCCCCCTCAACAAAATGTGGAAGAGACAATGGCCAGAAGAATGGTGGGGGGAAGTCATGGAGAAGATCTTGAAGCCAAAGTGGTGGTAGTTTATGAAAATATTTTTGTTGAAGGTGATGTGGGGTGATCTACCGACGGGCGTAAAGATCTGGGAAAGAAGAATTGGGTCCAATCGTTTCTTGGGGTGCAAGATAGCTAGTGAAGATATGATCCACCTTCTCATGGAATGCCAGCACGCGATGAAAGTCTTGGCAAGGAAAATATGCAAGTGGGTCCAAAGGACATGGAAGATCACATTCTTCAAGATTGATATGTTCCTTGGTGGCAAGAAGATGGGAAACTCTACTCTGCTTATTTGCACTCAAACTGTCAGGTACTTCTTCCACCATATATGACAGGCGAGGAACCACCGTGTATTTGAGGGAGACCTTCATGAAGCAAGCTTCTGAAAGATTATACAAGAAAGCAAAGTGATGATATAGACGTTTGAAAGCAAGCAAGATTCAAGAGACTAGTCTACGATTACCCATGCCATTTTGTCAACCTGCAAGAAGTATTAGCCTAGATGGGAGGTGGTAGCCATCCATTTTGTAATTTCTAGCACCTCAAGGCTCGGCCTAAGCTGGAGACTGTTTTGTGACTTCTATGGTGTGCTTAATACAATCCACTCACAAATTGTGAGTTTTGCCAAATAAAAAATAAAAATCATTGTTTGCTTGTAAAAATTTGTTCAAGATTCACAAACCATCCGCACGAAGTTATCAACTCTGCTTTGCTAGGGTTTGCTTGAGATGGCTGTAGCGACTTCACATTGGGCTGGAGATCCCTATCGGTGGGTTGTTTATAGATCTCATTGCATGCTTGTGCCGGGTACTAGACAGGAGCTGCATGTTTAAATGCGACTCGGAAGGGTGGGCATCATTAAGGTGGAGCCCCGTCTACCCCCATCTTCCTTAGTGGAAAGAGAGGGTTCAGCTGAGGGTGGTATTTTTGGTGATGCGACTTGGTGGTTGCCCATTCTCCTCTCTTTGAGGGCATTTCACTCTTTTGGTTCACTATATGGTGGATCTTCTGTGAGTGCCCGATATGGAGTGGCTATTTTTTGCAAGCTTCTAATTTAGAGCTTCTAAAGATAAATTAGAGCTTTCTTTGTTGTGATGCTAGTTTTCATAGAATCCATTTTAGAGCTTTTGGGTCAAATCTATGTACATACAAGTGGTTGCATTTTTATGGTATGTTATTCGCAATAGAAAATCTTTTAGTAAAGAAATTTTTGTGATAACTAAAATAGAATTGTTCTGAATAGAGTCACATTAATCTTTATACACCAATAAACTTGGATTCAAGACAACAACACTAATCTACTCTCTATTAATATTCCCATTGTAAACCATTTTAACGTAAACTCTAATACATACAGAGGATTGTCACTAGCTAGTGATTATGAGTAGCAAATCAAATGCCACAAACCATTGTCTAAGTGCTTCTCAAGAAACTTGTGTGATATACTTTGTTAAATTAGTATTTACAAGAACAAGATGCTACCTTTTCATCAAGCTAGAGCTAAATAGTAAGATTCAAAGCAATTAGAATCTTCTTCTGCATCTACGAACTCAGAAAGAGAACACCTTGCACCAAAAAACTTGTAGTAACCTAAGTGATGCCTCTATTGTGTCATTCACAAATGAAAATCTTCTTGTATACTATGGAATTTCAATTTATGTTTTTCATGCTACACACTAGATTGTGAGCATATTAAACAAAGCTGTACATTGTTAGGAGATACTATGTGAAGGAATTTTGAATGATGTCTCTGTTGTGTCATTCAAAACTGAGCTTCTTTTCTATACAATGAAAGTTCACTCTATGTTCTTCATGCTATGCAGTAGTTTGTCAGTGTATTAAACCAAGCTTAATTGTAACGAACTACTTTGTGAAGGACATTATTGACTTCAAAGATAGGCCCCCAAAAATTGAGAGGAGGGAGTGAGTGCTTTCAACTGCAAGAGAAAGTGCGTATGGAACTTTTTGCAATGTTTAAATCTTCATCTATATCAAAAGTCTTTATATCAAAACGCACAAATGTGAACTCTCACTCTTCTGAACAACAAGTACGACCCATACATGGCATGGAAACTTGTCTTGATGTTCCATACCCTTAATAAAACTACTCAATTAATTCAAATGACATATATAGAGTGGTAAACACAACGATGAGAACTCACAACCCTTACAAAAATTGGATCCCTTTATTGTTTTCTACGTTTATTTGTACTCATTATCCAATCTAACACATGGGTATTCATTTCAACAAGGAGATCAAGCACATTTGACACCATTGTTTTAGGGAGGCATCGTATTAATAGTAATCAATTGGTCCTCTTTTAGGACCTAGAGAAAGGATGCCTTTCTAATTTGATCATTACTATTGAAAAGTATATATGGATCCAAAAGGAGTGCATATGAATGTGGTTTGGGAAATAATCCATTGATCCTTTTAGGACCTAGAGAAAGACTTTGCCTTTCTAATTTGATCATTACCATTAAAAATCATATATGGATCCAAAAGGAGTGCATATGAACATGGTTTGGAAAGCAAAATCTCATTATAAATTATTTCATTGCAATTATTTTTCAATAGTGCCCTTCACATAGTCTATCAGTCAATGCTTCTTATCTACAAGCTGTGTATTTTTGCATCTATTGTAGTGCTATTTATTGAGTTATGTTGCTTGAAAACAAAGCAAAAATATACTATGATTAACACAGGCTTGGCAACCCCTTTTTATTAAGATAATTATGGATTTGTTTCCACAATGTAATCATGATCCTTTAAATTATTTTGGTTTTTAAAAAATTCCCAATAAAAAGCAAACTCGCATGCTATAGTAACACCCCCCCCCCCCCCCCCCCCACCCAATTGGCCCCTTGTGAGGTTGAGGGTAGGATTTTGACTATTGGCAAGTGTGTACTTGGGGGTTGAGCAAGCTCTTCTTTAGATAAAAGAAAACACCTCATAAACATAGTATGAAGCAAATAAACCTCATAACTCTTGTCACATTATTTACAAGAGGGTAGTTGGCCCTACTTGAAATGTACATCTTGGACAAGTGCAAGAATAGCATTGTTATAAGCACTTGGAGAGAAATTTTGAGAGAACTACTTTAGAATATTCCAAACGAGTACAAATCATAAATTTTGACATGTGAAAAATGTTTTGATTGACTCAAAACATGATGCTCAAGACTTAATCAAAACCATTATCTGTGTAGGAACCATTGGCCATAAAGTCTCTTTATAACGAGCGCAATTAGAAAAAGAAAAAAAATTACATTGTAGGAGCAATCCCAAGAGACCTCAAAAATATATTGCACAAGTGCTGAACTTAAAAGAATCGTATTCAAGACTTGGTTCCTGATCTATGAAGCCTTGGCATTAAAATCTTCATGCAACAATAGCTCATAGGCTAATTGCATAAATCTATCAGCTTATAGAAGAATAACATTTTTAACAATTAGGAATATCAAGAGAACACAAAGATTTGACATACAAGTGTTGAATTCAAAAAATGGTGTTTGAGATCTGGGTAAAAACCATTTGGCTTCCAAGTCTTCACTAAGAGCTCACAAACTGGATACGAACAGTCTCAGAGCTCATAGAAGAAGAGTATTTTTTTTATTTTTGAGAAGGAATCTGAAGAGAGTTAATAGATACTAAGAATAAGATTAGAAATCTAGACATGGTCGGGGGCTATCATGAGAGCTCGCAATCCGTCCGCGCGCGCGGACGAACTCTGAGATCTTGATGAGGAGGCTCGATGCTCTTAAAGCTGGACTCTTAAAGATGTTATTTGTTTAGGGTTGCTAGATTCTTTTTGAAATTTCATTTGTCTATGTGTTGGTTGTGTAGCACCAATGTCATGCTCAATTGCTTCTTCAAATCTTCCCACTCAGGAGGAGAGATCCCTTTCCTCAAGGTTTTCAAAGTTAAAGATATATAATTAGGATTGTGCTAAAGTTGATCAAATCATTATCTAACATGTCAGCCTTAAATTGAAGACTCTATAAGGGAAGAGACCAAGTCCATCCGCATGCAAATTATGAGCTTTCAACAACATAATGGGTGAAAATTTCTTTTTCCAAAATAAAGGGACTAATTGCAAGATGACCGGTGAGATCATCTTTTTCTAACAGTGTGGGACTCATTGCAAAGGGAGAATCCAAAAAATACCCCTCAAATTTCAAAAGTTTCTGCATAGTTTCATCTTTTTGACGATAGAGGTCTATCTTCAAGTGACTTATTTACATTATTTTTCACCAATGAGCTCACAAATAGAGGCATTTTCTACTGATTATAAGCCATTTCAACTTAAGAGGTCCATAATGCCATCCAAAATCTTAAGTCTACCAGGGAGAACTCCTCTTCCTAAGAGTTACAAGCGGTATTTCTAGAGTTCTTGAAAAGTTTAAAAATTTTGGAGAAATATGAAGAGCATTTTAGGAATTTTCGGAAATTTAGGGGTATTTTGGAAATTTTATCAAATTTGAAGGGTAGTTTGGTGCGAAAAGAGGTAATACGAGGAAATGTGGGAGATATCGTGGGAGCTATCATGAGAGCTCGCAATCCGTCCGAGCGCGCGGACGAACTCTGAGATCTTGATGAGGAGGCTCGATGCTCTTAAAGCTGGACTTGCCTATTGTTTGCAATCAACGAGGATCCATCTACCTTTTGTGCCAGCACACAACCGGTGTTGCTTAATACGTTATGATATGCATCGTCGTGCCATCGACGATCTTCATTTGAGGGGCTGTGCCGAATGCTAGTAGCCAGTAGACAGTAGACAGTAATTTCTTTTGCAGGGCACTGTCGAGGCCGGCAGTACAAACGATCAATTTCAAATCCTTTGAACTCATGCAAAACAATGGAGAAAACAACAGTATTATGATCGCGTTCGCTTCTGCTTTCTTGGCTATTATCATTAAACCCTTGTCATCAAGGTTTGATCTGCTTCTTTTCTTGGAGAGTCTGTTCATTATGAGGTTCTTGCAAACTTAAGCTGCGGAGCGACACCATGCATGTGCATCACAGTCGGAGTCTTAATTTTCTTGAGCAAGCAAAGCAATAATTCAATCACACTATCTGATCAATGACGTGTTTGTCATATACGTGAACATCATACACGCATATGAAAAAGCTGGTCCCAATAAAGAATAGCGAGACATTGATCCACTGCAAAAACAGCTCAGCAAACCCTCTTAAGCCCCTGCTGTAAGCCTGCCCTTGATGCCCTTGCGGGATTTACAATGTGTAAGAGAGAGAGAGAGAGAGAGAGAGAGAGAGAGAGAGAGAGAGAGAGAGAGAGGCATGCCATTTTTTCACATTGGCAGCTTGTTTGTCATGCCTTTGATATCCGCAACAACTCTTTGCCCATATCTATTTTGGCTCACACATGACGTCTTGGTGGCACCTCAAACTACAAACTGCAATCTGCGATTGCCGGGGGAACTCCCATATTTTTCCCTTCAGATCTATATCACAATTTAACATAACTGGATTGTGGGATTGTTTAGGGACATGCATTGCCTCCTGACTCAGGTTTCTTAGAAGGAGAGAACATTAAAGCTTCAAGATCAATAAAACACACATGTAAAGAGGATTTTGCAGCATCATTTTGATGTTTGTGTGTTGTCTCTATTCGTGATTCTGTGTATAATAATTGATGTCTTATATTGTAGCTCAAGGTCAATAACTTGGTGCTTAATGTCATCATCTCAATGATGCTCACCACCAACAACCAATCTATTGAGGGTGCATACCGTCTTCGTCAGTGCAAGCCACATTACCATGGGATCTAATTTAATGATCCCTTGAGTGGTGGGATTGCCACGGATCTGCAGGTGGTTGGACGACTCACCTAAAGGCTCATGCCTCATGCCTTAGCCACATGCCCATACACCCCTAGCCACTTCACTTGCTAATTATAAAGTAAATTGGCCTATGCATGTAGTGAGAATTGTGCCGGGCTTCTTTGTTTTTCATCCCACCGCTTGACCTCCATTGACAACCAAAGATTATGCCCAAAAATACATGATCACCACAAAGATAGATTCCAAGAAGATATAATCAAAACAAAGATCATGCCAAGTAATTAGTTATGGCTATAGGGAGCAAGACTCTAGGTTTTTTTTATAGAATTCAAGGCAAGGGTTTCTATGTCCATTTAGCACTCTCCTAGACCAATCTTATAGGAGGAAAAACCAAGAAGGGTTTGCTAAGATGGATTTACAATGTTTTGAATGAATGAAATAATAGGGCATATCCCGAAATTCCATTACTCTTGTTAGGTTTCTTTATAGATGAAGTCATTGAGATTTGGTGTATGAGAGCCAAATATATTTGATTATGTATGAAAACATATGGCATTGCACCAAACAAGGAATACTACAGTTATATTGTTCATTATTTTGAATGTGTAAGGATTCTGATAAACCTATAGGAGCAGTCAAGGTGATGCCATTGTCAAGTCCTTATCCTCATGATTCTATGCAAGAAAAAATGTTCTTTGTGGGACCATAACTCTACAGAGCAGGATGATACATGCAAAACTGTAATATTGTTTTGCACCTCAAAGGTCTCAACAATTTGGATAGTCCCCAATCATTGTTTTTAATAAATAGTTCCATTCCTTGCTTGGGGGAGGTAAGAAAACATGATTTGTGAGTTTTTGCTAAATTGTGAGACGCTGAACATTTCTTTTTTTAGCTTGTAAATCATTGGCATCCTTTCCTTCATTCAATTAACTAGGTTGTAAACAACATATATGCACAAATTACATGTGTTATATAGCTTCAACGTATTCACACCATATTTGACTTTACAAAGTTGCATCAAAAGAAATTTTACTTTCAAGCTCTAAATTACAAAAGCTCTAAATTCTCTTGAAAAACCCTAAATAAAAAGCTCACGTTATTATTATCCCCCCCGATATGCTCCTAGAGTGCGCTTCCTTACTTCTTGGGGATGGATGTTGGTCTACTATGCAGGTGACTTTGGTGTTGGATGTTGGCCAATTGGTACTAGTTAAGAATAGGAGGTGACACTGGTCTTTGGCGGAACCAATGTGCATCATTGATGGTGTCAAGAATGGCCAATTGGTATTGGTCTCTGGTGGCACCGATGTGTAACATTATGGTGTGAGTCTCAACATAACATCCTTCTTTTGTACTTGTGCTCTGTGGTCGATGGATTTGATCTCGTCTAGGTAGTGGAAGGCTCTTGTTTCTTTTGGTGTTGTTTCGGATTTGGCTTGGTCTAGATGGCTATATGTGGAGACTCTCGGTAGGCATGCGGTGGTTGGTGGCGATGGCATTGACATGGTGGCTCCCTGCAAGGCGTTTCCTACTAGTGATGGGGAAAATGGGCCCCACCTTTTTGGTATGCTATGTAGCTTATGTTATTTTGGTCGGGGCTGGCCCCCCCATTAGGACCAATTTATCATGATGAACATTAGCTTTTCTGGTTGGTCGTATCCTAAGACATGTGGATGACATGGCTCGACTAAGCATGGCTTATGATGTAAGTTTTTTTGGATCTAATACATTACACACTCACATATTGTGAGTTTTGCAAAAAAAAAAAAGTATTATTTTTTGCTTGTAGTTGCAAATAGATTCTACTAATTCATTGTTTAAAATATTACATAAAGCTCTTTATGTAATATTTTAAACAATGAATTAGTAGAATCTATTTGCAACTACAAGCAAACAATAATACTTTCTTTTTTCCAAAACTCACAGAATGTGAGGGAATTAAATTAGTGCCAAAAATTTTACAAAGAGAGCCATGCTCAGAACAAGCCATGGCATCATAGAGTACCAAACCATAAAATCCATCCACATATATCGACTGAGAAGAGAAGCCACCCCGCATACGGAGATACGACTGACATGGGAACCACTCAAGCAAAACAAAACAGACTAGTGACCCGGGGATGCCACCAAGGAAGGAGGATCTGCCACTTACTCACCCTCGTCCACCAAGCCATTGAGCAGAAAATGGACCATATCATTACCATAAGGATCATGGAGCACTTAGAAACCAAAAAGAGGAGATAATGATGTCGACAAGGTGGAGTCCAAAGCCTCCATCACCTCACACACGCTCAAACCAAGAATCTCACATCTCTTAGAAGCCAAATCTCGGAGCCACAAACCAGGAACCACCAAATCACCATCCCTTTAGGCTATTACAGGAGAGCTACAATAGAAGACGATCCAAGCCAAATCTAGGTTGTGCGATGCCAACAAGCCACTCAAAGCTGCCACCCAAGAGGAGCCTATCGCAGCAACACCAGATCTACCCACCAACAAGCAGCACCGAGCGCCAATATTCCCCCAAAGCAAGGGGCAGGAGGACACTCTCTCTCGGCATGCCAAAAATAAGGGGGGCTAGAGGCTATGGCAAAAGACCTGGGTGGGGCTACACGGGCCTTCCTCCCAAGGCGATCCCAACCCCTTGGGCTTCTCCCCTTTTCCAAACACTCCCCCAAAGCCAACACACGCAGCATCAAGCCCACCCTGCCGCAATCCGCCCTCTACGATGCACTTCACAAGATGTAGGACGACCATCGCAAAGCTCCCCGTATCTTGGGAAATTTTATGAAGATATTACGTCTCATACAATGGCTCAAGTGAGAGTTGCACAAGTAGTCTAATGGTCTATTGTCATGGACATGAAATGTCATAAAATCTAATATCTAACCAACCCAAATGATTTTCTCATATTAAACTGATTATTTAATGTGGGAGAATCAACAGGAACAAGAGTTAGAATATATAGACATGTGCTTATGGATTTGTCTCAACACGGGACCAAGGTTAAAAGGGGTCCAAATGATAGATGGTATGTTAAAGAGAAATGCTACGTAATGGAGCTTAAAGACCATAGGGTAGCTTCATTAAAAACCTCCAAAAGTTAGTGTTCAAAAGTCCTTTGACCTTAGGCAATCTAAGATTGACCTTGAGGTGGGAATCCTACCCAAGCATGAGGTGCTTGTTGGTTTTCTAAGTGTTAGTGGGAACCTTACCCAAAATCTTGAGGTGTTTTTCACATGCTTAAATGACTAAAGTTCTTGAAGGATTCAATTCAAAGATAACTCTCAAGAGCCATCAATGTTTCCATGCTTGATTAACTAGGTCCTTGAAGTATTCAATTCAACCAAATTACTTAATAAACATAAAAGACACATGTTCAAATGAACCTTCACATGTGACCCTCATGATATGCTTGAATATTATTGGATAGGTTTTAAAGGGGTCCAAGGAGAATTTAGATTCAGAAAAATAGATAATTAAGTTCTTTCTCTCAAAGAGGAAAAAGAGGACACATGTCCAAATGAAATAATAAAATAATGAGAGAGAGAGAGAGAGAGAGAGAGAGAGAGAGAGAGAGAGAGAGAGAGGTGTGGACCAAGCATGAGAGGGGGGTATACTCTCCCACACACCCACACACATTCTCTCATTGCGTGGAGTGCAAAGTGCAAGAGCTCCATCTCCTTCTCCAAGCTTGTTGAGAAGTGGGGAGCCTACACCAACACTCTTGACTATGGAATGCAAATCCAACCAAGAGCCATGCTTCAATGCTTAAGCTTTACATCTTCTTCATCTTCATTACTATGCTATATGCTATGCTAAGCAAGAAGAGTGATGATAAGTGAGGAACTATTTCTTTCTCCTATGGATGATTCTTCTTCCTCTTCCCTACCCTCAGTCCCCACTAGCTCTCTCCACCTTCGAAGGTGTTTGAGGCCTCGGGATTGAGGCTTGGGATAATTAATGTTTTTTGCAAAGTTTATGTTAAGCTCGTGATGCATGAATATTTCCATCTTCATAGCATCACCAAGGTCACAAGGAACACAAAGATTGTATTGTAACAAGTCTCTCTTGATGGGAGAATCTATAATACAAATGTCTTTTGGAGGGGGAACCGGCTCCAAGTAAATCCAGTCCTCAACTATTGTCATGTTCTGTAATACTCTCTCTCTTGCAAAAGTATTCTTCATGCCAAGTTAATTAAGTACCATGTTCATGTTGCTACCATCAATTAAGTTCACCCTCTATGTTCTCAAAGTAATCTCACAAAAATGCTCACTCTAATTCTCTTAATTCTGCTATTCTCAAAGTTCATAGGCCATTTCCATTACATCAAAATCTCAATTTAGCCATTTGGGTCACCTATCAGAACCATGAGATCTACTTTCACCCAAATAAGTAGAGTGACATGCTTATAATCAAGGGGTGAGTATGTGCATACAAGTTTTTGTGTTCAAAGGACATAAAACTATAAACAAACACAACTTAGCAAGGAGTATGCTAGACAAGAGTTTTGAATGTAAGAAAGGAGGTCTACTCCACTTCTCATTATGTGGAATCTTCACAAGATGCTCAAAATCTCCACCCACTCTCCGTTTGAAAGGCCACAACAAAACCACTTTTTATGTCACTTTTCATTACACACATTTGAACCCATCACTTTGAATTGCCAAGGGTCAAGCTAAACCACTAGGCTACAAGCTTACAATGGTGTGTAGGGTGACCTTACTCATTAAAAAAAAAAATTGATACAACCCCCCTTCTCCTTTTCCCTTTCTTTCCCACGACCCTTTCTTTCTGTTTCATTAAACCTTTTTCTTTTGTGACAAAACTCACAATAGTGAGTGATCCATGTAAGTTCGGTGGTTGCCAAACCTCACTCCATCTTGTTATAGAGATAGTAAGAATCACAAACATAAATGTCATACCGTGGGATGGAGTTGACATGACTAATTCATGGAGGCTACAAGAGGTTTTCAACCTCTTGGAAAACACACTCAACTATATATCAGAAAACAACAGCCAATCATCACATTGGCAAGCCAATCTTGATGATTCACAAAGCTACCAAGCACGAGCCAAGCTCTAAACATCACCAAACTTATAGGTAAGGTAGATAGAGTCTAAACACACAAGCCTAAAGTCTCAAATCCACATTTTGGCTACTTTTTAAAAAAAAAGTTATTATCTACATTGTATATTTGACCTATTCCATTTTGGCCCAGAATGCATTTGGAAGCTTATCAATGTTGCCCTAATACCTCTCCTATACTTAAACTGTAGTTTGAATGCTTAAATCTTGAGTTATGAACTGATTAGAAAGAGAATTATCAACAAAAAAACTCATGGAATCATTGCTAGAAACTTACAATGTCACATAGAGATTTCACATATGAACACGTTGAAGCAGACGACACTCCAAATAGACAATCCACGAGGAAGATATGAGCATGAGAAAGAGGAGGGAGAGTACACAATGCTCAAAGACAGAACATACGATTCATTATCCCAAAACTTCATATGGTTTTTTACAAAAGTTGGCTTTTATATATTAGCCAAGGTTTAAGAAATCTCAAACAGACTCAAGTCTGGGGTAGAAAGAGACTGAGATCACATATGGGTAATTACAAGAGCTGGAAGCTCATAGCCTTGACTACTAACTTTACAATTTTGTAAAAATAATCAAAAGTAAAACTTTGGACATGACTGGTTTTTATATAAAAAAGGAACAAAGTTACAAATAATGAGCTCAAAACAAGGCTAATTTGTTAGGCTGTTGCTAGCATTCTCCCCCTCATAATTGGGTTCGTTCGTAGCACATCCAGCGTATTGTGAGGTAGTGCTTTGGTTTGTGGGCCTTATGCTTCTTTTCCAGAGCTTTGAGAGCTTCACAATACTTGATTCTTAGATCTTTGTCTCCTTCAATGAGAAACTCGAGGTCAATAGGGCTTTTGAGTTCCATGGCCAAGTAGTCAACAAGTCTAGCATGGAGGTTTTCAATGAGAGGGCCAAATATTTTAGTCCTAAAAGTGAAAATTTCAATGTAGAAGGCTTCTTCAAATGTTTGCATATACTATGACGGTATAAATACAACTCGTGCATAGATTCTATAAAAGACTTCATTTGGAGGCTGACCTCATAAGTCATACGAGAGTTTTTTATTGCACTCAAGAAAAGACATCCATTGGGCATATGCCTGCTTCTCTTGATAGAATTTGTATCCTCTTGGATAATTCAATGGAATCTATCAAAGTATTTAGCATTTAGTCTTCACTAGCTTTCCCTTTTGGTGGAGAGAGCCTAGGGTAGTTTAGCCATGTAAGATGTTTCTTGAGAATCAGCTGATGGGGGGTTGTCACCAGTTCCTCATCCCGAGCATTGGGTAGATTGTTGGATACCTTCAAATTTCTTGAGGATCTTTTATATAAAGTATGATGTACCAAAGATGTCTCTTTAGCCAATATTTACTCCAAGTTGGATGCAACTCTTCCCATCTATTGCTTGCCTAGTCTTTAAGTAATCTCTCTTTGATCTTTAGCACCTCATATTTCACTGGTGGACATGGAAGAGATTGTTGGTGCCATGTGTCAATTATCTGCTAGGACGTAAGCTGAGCAACATTTGCAAAGTGCACTACATGATCCTCCCATGCCATGGACTCCTTCTAGATTTCCTCTATCACTTGTTCAATATTGACCTTCAATGCTTTCTTGGCCTTTGTCACAAAATTGTCTATTGGCCCTATTTGTTCTTCTTGGTCCAATGGTGCTATCTCAGGGAGGGAAGTAGTTCCCTCTGCCTCTTCCATGCACTACAAGAAATGTAAGGCTTCTGTTTTTTTAGTAATCGGTTCAAGGTATCCTTTTCTGTTACTTTGTGCATGAATATTAGAGAACGATCCACTACAAGAAATGTAAGGCTTCTGTTTTTTTAGTAATCGGTTCAAGGTATCCTTTTCTGTTACTTTGTGCATTTATTAGAGAACGATCTCTTCTTTGCCTTGGAGTGTGAAGACAGTTGGATTAGTCCTTAGCTTATCTAGATGATCTTTTTGGTCGTTTAGTCTAGCTTCACCGTGAGTTTGGAAGTTTGTGATATCCAGCTGCAATTGTATCTAGGACAATTGTGTTTAGCTCTTGAATCTTATTTTCTTTGTCCTAACTAGCTGATGTCAGCTTATCCACTAACATATTCATGTTCGTCAACTCGGCCACTTGTTTGTGGTTGATCTCTTGTAGGTTTTGTATTTCCACCTAGGAATTCTCATGGAGGTTATTGAACTCTTCTAGGAAGGTATCAACCATTTCCATCTTCTCAATAATCGTTGGGAAAACTAGGAATACTCCTCTATATCCTTCATATCAGCTATTTGGGAGGTCTGGCTTCTCGAGACTCTACCTTTTCTTTTGTTTTGGTGTCATCCTTTGGCTCTTCTTTTGAGTCCTCCTGCTGCTCCATCTTTGTCTCCTTTTTCGTTTTCTTAGGAGTAGTATCTAATGTATCCTCTTTTACTTAATCTTTTTTTTTCTTCAATTTGTGCACTCTTTAGCACTTATAGTTCAATGGCGGGAAGCTCTTGAGATGATTCCTCGTGCACATTTTCTTCATGGGACTCTTCTTGTATCAAGGAGAGCATCTTTGATATAGTTGTGGGGACTATCACATATGTTGAGCTACCTTTCTCTTTAGTGTTTCCTTGGGTTGTATCTTTATCATATTCACTTTTCAACCTTTCTCTTTCCCCTTGGCCATAAAGAAGCTCTAAATATGTGAGGGGATCCTCGCCTTGTCGTTACATGGGATTTTTGGTACAGATATTTTAGTGGATGGGCTGTCAAAATTCTTCAAAATCCCCTTTTGACCCCTTTCCCTTTCAACGGCTTCTTTTTCATGTTCTAATCTTAAAGATCTTTGGGGAAGTCTCCTCTATTATTAATGGTGGTGGCACTTTAAGGTGTTTGGACTTTTCTCACCCACCTTGTTTTCCCTTTGTGGGTCTCTTTTTCCCTTCTTTCATATTCAAGAATTTTGGAGCACTTTTAGTTGGTTGTTGGTCCTCAAAATCCATCTAATCCATTGGACCTTTTTTGTTTTCTTCTTCTTTGTCATAAGAGGGATGCATTATCTTTCTCTTTGTTCTTTTGGTAGAATATGTTGCAAATTGCACTTCTTCTTCTTCTTCTTCTTCTTCTTCTTATTCCTCATTCTTTACCCCTACTATGAGCCATGCATTTTGATCTAGGATAGGTGGTAGATTGGCAACCATACCTATTACATGGTGGGTAATTTGTGTCAAGAGCTCCTAAATTTGGTATTCCTCTACTTTTCTTTGTGTTGTTTAGTGTGTTGAGCACGTATGAAGCATGATCTATTTGCATTGATAGCTTGGTCTTCAAAGCGTTTGTGAATGATGATACTATAGCATGGTTGGGCGTAGTATATCTTGGTGGACTCTTGATAGAGAAGTGGAAATGTCGGTGGTAAAATTGTGTAGGATCTTTTGTATGCTTGCGGATCATATCTGTGAATGTAGCTATGACATTGTTCTTGGTAATTTTCTTCTCTTTTGATTGTATTGATTCTCCTTCTATTTGTAGCTTTAGTGCCTTTGCTACTATGCCTTTGGTAATATTCTCCTTTGTGTCTTTCCATGTGGATTTGGTGATGTAAGTTCTGCCATCTTCTTGAATGGACCTTAGAATCTACCCCGCATGGTTCCATCCTATAGAAGGGAAGAACGCCTAATCTCTGGTTTGATTCTTTGACCTGTGGAGATTGAGCCACATCATATATTTCCTTTGAGAGTAGCTAAACCTCAACTACCTGACTATCTGCACTTCTAAATATTCCATGTAAGATTGCAACGTGGTGCTTTTTTAGTCGAGTATCCCTTGCATGTGTCTTCTTGGCTACTCAAATAGACTCTTCCTTTAGCGTGTATGGGGGGAGCTTTTGCAACTTCTACTTCGTGGTCTTGTTCTTTGTTGTAGCTAGTGAGCTTTGCATGGAGCCTATAGGAAACACACATGATATGCCAAGTTAGGGTACATTTTAGAGTCAAAACCTTTTGAAGCCCCATTTGAGTTGGGAAATGCAAAATTCAAGTGTAAGGCAAAAAGCTTACTACTTAAAGCCATAAAAATAGAATGCAATAAACCATAACCAATTGTGACCAAAAATTTACAACTAAGATAATATGTGTGCTTATAATCTTGGGTACGATTCTGGCATAAAATTTGGATGCTGGTTGTGCACATGGGTTGTAGGCATTAGAATGGATTTGGCTTTTTGAGGAATTTGGTTGAAGAAATGCCAGGTAATGGTTATTTTTTGCATGAATGACTTCTTAACATGAATAACTATTGGTGGAAATTGCATGTCTAAATTCTTCCAAAATTGAGGTGTGGGATTTGGATAACATGTAAAGTTGTGGGTAACATGAAATGATGAAAATGGGCTCAATATGTAATAACAGATTATAAGTGCACTTATTATCTAGGGTGGCTTTTTTGCAACTTTTTTTCGTTTTGACATGATAGGGTGTTCGACCATTATGTATTAAGGCTTAAATGTGATTTTGAAGAAATCTGGGTTTATGAAGTGTCTTCTTAGGCTAAATTTTGGAAAATGGATGTTCTACTGTGTTTTGTGAGATGGGGGACAAAGTGAAAATGATTTTTGTACTTTTCTTGAGTGCATGGATTGAATACAATATATACAACCATCTATGATGAAAATATGCAAAATGGGGTGGCATAGAGATAATATTCCATCTTTGCTGTATTTTTGTCTACTTCTTCCCATAGATGTGGTCGGATTTTCAATAACTAAGAGAGTAATCATGCAATATATAGGAGTTCACATTAATTCATGTAATCTTTTGGTGTCCATCATCTGTAGAATTGGCTTTCATTGTGAGGGAACCATTCTTACATCAGATTTGGATTCATGTTCTCTCGTATATGATGGTAGATTCCATAAAGAGTGTGGTTTGCTCTCTTCAGATGATATAGACCCAGTATCATTGTATATAGATTGTATGTCTCCTGAGTAGAATTTGTGATCCATGTTGATCTCAGTGATGGGTGCAGACATGAAGGTTGTACTACCATCCTTCTCATTCCTTATCGCTTCCTATAAGGTTTGTGGCCATGTCTCTCCAGTTCAAGAATTGGCATCATCAATTGTGATCACTTTGCATCATCAGTGGTATTAGCCAATATCCTTGTTTCTAGTGGTGTTTCTGTCTCGGGCTTTGTTTGATCAATCATTTTGTTTCCTTTGTGCTCAACTTCCCCGTCCCTCTTGTGAATTAAAACTTCTTGTTTAGGGATGTTTGGTTTTTCTGGCTCCATTAGAGCTTGAGTTGTCTCTATGAGCCGTTTGCACATTTCTACTCTCTATTTTTTTTATTTTTGGATACAGACATTTTATCCATCGTTGCTCTAGAGTTTGGTTGGTCTTCAATCTAGCCTCAAATGTTTGCAACATAGCATCTAATGGCTCTAGGACTTTGTCTACCAACACTGATCCTCACGACAACATCTTAGATAATTTCTCTTTCTCCATTTGTTCCCTATTTTCCTTTTCTTGTTTCAAGTGCTCTTTGGTTTGTTGCAGCTCGGTTTCTAGGGTGGTTTTCTTCTTCAAACTTTTTTCTCATTTGTCTTTCCACAAATTTTGTGAAGTCCACACCGATATACTTTCCACTTGAAGAAGTAGTTTATGTTCCTCCTCAATAGGTTTATTCAAGTTTTGGTAGCTTCTTGAGCTTGAGCTCCTATCACTGCATTTATAGAAATCGTGGGTTCTATCTCCAATCCGATTGAAGAAGGTAACACTCTTACAATGTTCATTGTTTCATGCTTGGCAGTTCATGTATCTCATGGTTAAGAAGTAAGAAACCTACTGTGTCCACTTCTAGTTGTGAGGTTGAGTACACTGGGCAGTCTTCACAGCTACAGTTGAGTGTGTATGGCTCAAATTCCTTATGGCTCATTTGGGTGTTGTACAGGACACTGCCAACACTATCTACACTGACAGTCATAGAGGATTGGTAGTTGGGAGGAACCCACTTTTTCATGCTCACACAAATCACATTGAGGTGCATTACCACTATGTCAAGGAGAGGCTCTCATCAAGAGAGATCAGCTTGGCTTATGTGTCAACACAGGACAACCTTGCAGATCTTTCACAAATGCATTGTCTCGTAAGAAATTCAAAACTTTCCGCAAAGCTTTGGGCTTACTCCCCTTTGTGGACTTATCATGTCCTCATGGCATGGCACTTACTTATAATCTATGTGCTAGATCGCATTCACCGCATCACTCCCAAGGGGGGTTTTTACCATATATATGTGTTAGTGATGTGTGTGAACACACTTAGGAACGTTGGGCATTTTTTCCTCACTAGGAGGTTTTTTCCCCCCTGTGTACACACTCTTTGTTGTGTGCCTTGAGCTGAATCCTTTTTCTTCTCCAAGTTGTCTGTGTTTTCTTGCAACCCTAATTCCAACAAGGGTAGAGCCTCAAGACTTGATGAGAGACTAACTGACCGAACTCCCTCTAGAGAAACTACATGTGTGTATGAGGCAATAGATGTGGTAGTCAGGGAGCCTAGAATGATGAGAATGGTAGCCAAAACATGAAGAATGCAACCATCTTGTGGCAAAGTGTCCCTATGGACACGTTTCCCTTTTTAAGCAAGACTTCTTAAGAGTTGAACTAGTTGCGGATTTTCATACACAGTATGAAGGATTTGGGTTGGCATTGGAAGGAACAACATTGAATTGGTTTCAACTATTGAATAACAAAGATTTCCTAAATATTGATCAAATCTTGTGAGAGTTTTCTCCAAAAGAGGAATCAAGCACACAGTTTCCCAAATCTATGCTTTTGAGCAAAAGGAGAACAAAAAGGTGAAGGAATCTTCACTTTGCTTCAAACAGTATATCAAGAGATGTTCTGTGTGAGAGTTAAATGACCATCTATCAGTTCTATTCATAGAGGGCTTGAGAAACGAAACTCTCAAGAAGGATTGCATGCACCACATTTTAACAAGTCACTAGAGAGGCATTGTATCTAGTTGCTTTGACAGCTGCAAGATGTACAAAGAGGTAGCCAAATATGTGGACACAACCACCAACAACACCTCTTCTACCATTAGTGAGTCATCTAAAAAACATAGTGCTCCTACTTCAATCACACAAAATGTTAATTAAATAGTCAAGGAAGTGATCTGAAGGATGAATCAAGCTTACCGATAGAATCCCAATCTACAACCACAATAGACACCAGCAATGGATACTCCAAGAGTATTGAAGTGGTGTGCAATTGAGCAGAAGTACACTAGCCATTACACAAATGAGTGTTTTCACGACCAAAATTATGTGAAGGAAAGTCCATACGGACCTTCAGTGATGCAACCATCTGCAAGGTACCAGATAGGACCCAACGATGCAACACAAGGAGACAAACCACAACCTATGTTGGGCCAACAATCACCATTAGCTGGTAGAACCACTCATGGGTCAACAAAATGATTCCACCAAAGGTTTACTACAAAGAGCTTGTAAAAACTCATTGGAGAGATCCTGATGGTGTAGCATATGCTACTGAGGATCCTCTTTTGATTTATTCTGAGGATATACAGTCATTGTATGGAGATGCAGGGACAAAAGTATCAGCGGTGAGCAAACCGAGAACTTTGAGAACTTTCACTTCCTTTATAGAGGAACATGAGACAAAATCCAAGGAGAGGGTTGTGCCATCTCAATGGAATCCACTTTCATAGATGATTGACACAAAAAGCCTCCATGAATTGATGTCGTCCCCTATAAAATGCACCATTAATCTTGCAATTTTTTTGAAGATTAGGCCACATTTATGGAGTCAAATGAGCAAAAACTTGGAGAAAATGGGATTGAAAATCCCTCCAAAGGATAAATTTGTAGATGAAAACATGGAAACAACTCAATCAGAGAAACCAAAAGCAAAGCTGCTACCAGTGAATAAGGTGGGTGATTATTGAGAAGGAGAAGAAGGAAACACTAACTTACCACTTGAGTACAAGGGAAGCAATACTAGTCAGCGGGGGTGGTGTAGTCATTGCTACAAAGGAAATCAAGGAGAAGTGGGAAAGACCAGCTCTTAGGAAAACATGGATGAAGTTGCAGCTAGCAGATAGATTTGTAGAGAGACCCTTGAAAATGATTGAACAAATAATTGTATCCTCTTGTGGAATTGAGTATGAGCACACTTTTGCAATATGATTGAACAAATGACTATTGAGCAAATAATTGTATCCTCTTGTGGAATCGAGTATGAGCACACTTGCAGTAGTAGACTTTGGAGAAAACAATAACTTTGAGGTTGTTTTGGGATGGCCATTCATGTGTCAACTCAAAAAGGTTCAAGATTGGGGCTATGACCACCTTTACTTAAGACACAAAGGCGTAACAATGAGGGTCATCACAAAGGACCATAGTTACATAGACGTAAATCATGCCCCAATGGAAAACTTTGATGTAACTATGGATTCCAAAACACAACTGCCTGTATGGTTGATGAAGCAAGCGCATGTTTGGATGTGTGAATCATCTGAGTGTGGAAGCCTAAAAACGAAAAATTGCATCTTAGAGCATTCGATAGAAGATAAGTACTCTATCAAAGAGCCATTTCTAGAGGATTTATTTGAACCCTTTGGATGAGAACAAATGCTGGTGACTCTAGATGTTTGCGTAAATGAGATAACCCCCACAACGTCTTATGATAAACATGGTTATGGCATAATGCCCTTCTAGATAGTAAATGCTATCTTGGAACCAAAAGAGGAGATTTAAAGTACAAAATCTAGCAAAATGGTTGACTATAAACGAATAGTTGACGAGGTTTTTGTTTGAGATCTTAGTGACATGATTTGTGGAGTGATGACTTAGGTAATGAACTCTCAAGCGGCTCAAAAAATGAAAACACACAAAAACAAGATGTGAAAATTGTCTATGAGTTTCCTAACCAAAAATTGAGGAGACATTAAGAGTGATGCTAAGCCACGCAGACAATGTCCCTATACTTACAACAATGAGACATTTGCAAAGAAAATTAGTAAAGAGATAGACAATCTTAAGGAAGTAGTGTTTATCTATGATATCAAGCACACAGAGTGGGTCTCACTAATCATGGTAGTGCACAAAAACAATGGTAAATTATGAGTGTGAATCTCAAGAAGGTAAACGCGGCCACCATAAGAGACAACTATCCCTTACCCATTATAGATCATGTGATTGAGAGAGTCACAGGCAAGGAAGCTTACAACTTTCTTGATGGTTTTTTGAGCTATAATCAGCTCATGATAAAGTCGAAGGATCAACACAAAATGGCCTTCATAATAGAATGGGGAATATTTTCTTATAGGATGATGCCATTTGGTTTAACTGATGCACCTGTCATATTTTCGAGGCTAATGAGTCATGCATTCAAGAAATATCTAAGACAATTCTTAGAATTCTATATGGGCGACTTAGGTGTGTACAAAAAATGCCTACTATTACAAGGCTTCAGAAATCTTGCTCTGTGACAGTGCTAGAGAAATGACTTGCACCATTGCTTTGGAAGTTTCCAAAAGATTGGAATTGAAGGGTGGCTTTGACTTGCAAGCACTTGAAACCTTGCTTGCTACAAAGATCTGAATTGTGCAATTAGCTACTCACTAGACTTGATGGGCGAAAATTGAAGAAAACTTTATTTAGTTGCAAGGAATCCTAAATTAAGCAAGCAAGGCTAGAATCTAAATCTATGATACCAATTTGAAGGGGATTAGCGTACATATGGAGCTACATGAAGATCTTGGTGAAGCAAAGGGACACCATTGAAGCATAGGAAAAAAAATGTGACATGCCTTTTGAAACATTTAATGGCCTAGTAACTTGTGTGTAGTGGAAAATAGCATAAACATAGTGAGAATTTCATTAGAATAGATTCCCAATGAGCCTAGCAAGAGTGCTTGGATGGAGAGAGCAACAAAAGGCATAACACCTAGTTAGATAGGCATGAAAAATACTTCAAAAGAGAGAGAAATTAAGCTATTGACAACAGTTGAGGACCGGATTTACATGGAGCCGGTCCCCCCCTCCAAAAGGCTTTGTATCATATGTTTCCCCATCAAAGGAGACATTTTAAAATACAATACTTTTTGTTCCTTCAATAACATGCTGGTGCAATGAATATGGAAGCTTCAAGCACCATGCACACACTTATAAAACACAACATCAATTCCCTCACGGTCTCAGACCCAAGACCTCACACACCTTTGAAGATGGTGAGAGCTAGCGGGGTATGACAGTAGATTGAGAGGAAGATGGAGTATTCTTATGAGAAAGAAGTATTTATCCTCACATAATCAGTCATAAAAGCTTAGCATAGCTTAGTAATTATCATGGTAGAGGAGATGAGCATGCATTGAAGCTTGGCTCTTCGTTGGATTTGCATCACAAAGCCAAGAGTTGTTGGTGTAGTCCTCCCTTCTCACAAGCTTGGAGTAGACGATGAGCTTTCAATTAAAGCTTGAGAAGGAGAGAGAGTCTTCTTTGCTTCACACATGATATTGTGTGAGTGTGTGTGTGTGTGTGTGATAATGCCTTGCCAAAATCAGCCCCCTCTCTCTCTTGGTCAACCCCTCTTGGATTTTACTCATGCTAGCACCCCATTGAACCCTGCAAAGCATAGCCAATGATAATTGAGAAGCATAAATGATATCCTTTTAACATGTGTCCCCCATTCCACTTTTGTGAGAGATTTAGGTATTTAATTAATGCAATTAAACTCTCATTGGACCCCTTTGTCTTTTGGCCAATAGGAATCAGGCAAGCCATTGGGCTGTTGAATGCTCATTAGACCCCTTGGGAGACTGTCCAATAGTCTTCTAGAGAGCTTAATTCCTATTGGTTCTTTTATCAAGTGTTTTAAAATGAATTAAACTAAATGTACTCTAGCCTAATTCCCATATGGCCATTCAATAGGATTTGAATGCACCTTGGGGGCAACTAGGGTAGGGAGCTGACATGTGTCTCCTATTCCCTTTGTGTAAAGGGAGCCTGAGAGTGTGTGTGTGTGGTTTCTCTCTCATCCCCTTACTAAACGGGCTCGTCCCCCTCCCATCTAGGGATTTGCAAAGATTTTTAGGTCTTCCAAAGGCATCCAATTTCCCTAAGGTGACCATTGGACTTTTTATTGAATTTTGGAACCTTAGCATTTTGGAAGTCTTAATGGGTTCTTTGAAGCCCATTGATGCACATTGCTCTTTTGCAGATGGCCCCCCCTTTGGATCCCTACTGTGGTGGCCGGTCTGCCAGCTTAACCAATATTCTAGCTTTTTCTCCCCTGGTACTTCCTCGCATTAAATGATGAGTTTAACATGAGAAACTCATTAAGGAGAATTAGATATTAGTTATTATGACATTATCTCTCTCTTAAAATCATAATCATCCTCGACTATGGGGTAGAGAAAATAAAGCCTATTCATTAGTCCTTTTTGTAGCGGGTAGAGGATCCCTATCTTACCCTATGACATCGTTCCAGAATGGATGACTAATACATTTGGCGCTTGAGTGCCTAAGCTGCCGCAAGCATGTCTACGCATTAGTCCTATCAATCTTCCATAGTAGAGTGACATGCTCTACTTAGTGTTTAGGAGACGTCATCTCTGCAAACTTGATCCTAAGCATGCATACTAAACATTTGTGCACAATAAAGAAAAAGAGAGTCTTATAAGACAAAAATTTTATTCTTTTTTAAACATTTGTACATTTGCTTACTCTAGGGAATCATTGTAAGCATTGACAAGGTTTAGGTTATCCTTTTATTGTATGCCTTTCATCCATCTAGCATCTTCAAAAGGATATTTATTAAACTTAATAAGATACCGTCAAATTATCTTACCACCTCTCAATACCTTGTCTTCATGTCGGAGAATGGACTCGAGCTGCAGCACCTCTTCTTGGTCCTCGATCTTCGGTGGTTCTTGAGGTGGTTCTCCTTTGTAAGGCTTTAGTAGGCTCACATGAAAAGCATTGTGTATGAGCCATAACTGGGCAACTTGAGTTGATAGGCGATGTCATTGATTGGTCTAAGAATCTGGAAGGGACCATATTACCTTTTTGCTAACTTAGCATAGTACTTTTGGTGTCCCGTAGGATTCTTGCCCGTCGTGTGCCTTAATCGAGCCTTGGGAAATTTAAGCAAGACCCGATCATTTTCTTTAAAGGATTGGGCTCTTCTATGCTTATCAACAGCAGCCTTTTGCCTTTGCTGTGAGATAGAGATAGCATCCTTAATCTTTTGGAAAGATTCTTGTAGGTCTTGGCTATTCTCATCTGCAACGAAGATCTTCCCGTGTACCTTAAGTTGCAAGGGACTTTTAGATCTTCCCTCAATTACCTCGAAAGGTGCTTTTCCCGTGGAGGTATGTACAGTATTATTGTAGGCATGCTCCACTAAGGGTAAGTGCTTCTCCCATTGGGACCTTTGATATAATTCCATTACATAGGCTTTTAGTAGATCAAGAATTGTTAGGTTAGCTATTTCACTTTGGCCATCTGTTTGCGGGTGACAGGCTGAAGAGAAGTTTAGCCTTGTCCCTAAATTCTCAAAGAGACCCTTCCAGAAATTATTGGTCATTCTACGATCTCTATCTGACACTATGGACATCAGCAAGCCATGGTACTTGAAGATTTGTGATATGAAGAGGGTTGCCATTTGATGGGCTTTGATAATCTTTTTGACAGGTATAAAATGAGCTCGTTTGCTGAACCTGTCTACTATCATTCATATTCCGGTATTCCGATGGATAGACTTGGGCAATCCAAAGATAAAATCCATGGATATGCTCTTCCATGGCGAATTAGGGATTGGCAAAGGTTGAAGCAATCCAAGTTGCTTCTCTCTATCAAACTTCATATTTTGGCATACCACACATTTAGAAACATACTCTGTATGTTTTCTTTCATGGCAAGCCAATAGAAATATGTTTCAATCCCTTTTAGGGTAGACTAAATCTCTCTATGCCCGCATAAGGAGGAGCATGAGATTCATACATTACTTTCTCACGTAGTGAGCTAGTAACACATAGTCTATTACCATAGAGAAGATAGCCATCTTGTAGGGTAAATGGTTCTTCTTTCTTCCCTAGTGCAAGGGTTGGAATCACATCTCTAAAATCAGGGTCAATAGCGTACTCATCTATCATAGAAGATAGATCATTGTGAGTTGCTATAGAAACAGCATTCACTGTCGGCCATCTTGAGAGTGCAAATGTGAGCAATATGAAAATGAAATTGTGAAAGGAAATTGTCCCACCTCATTTTTTTGTCGGAGAGCTTGGCCTGCGTCATGAAGTACTTAAGGCTTTGGTGATCCGTCTCTAGAATGAAAGGAGTCCCCAATAAATAGTGCTTCCATGATTCTAAAGCATGTAGAACTGCGAGGAGTTCCTTTTCATATGCCCCTAGAGCTTGCTCAACAGGGTCGAGCCTTCGACTTTCGTAGGCTATGGCGTGCCCTTCTTGGAGCAAAATAGCTCCAAGGCAATCACCACAAGCGTCACATTAGACCTCAAATGGCTTTGAGATATTTGACAGTGTAAGCAAAGGTTGAGAGATAAGCTTTTTGAAAGCATTGTTCTCCTTGGCAGACCATGTATACCTAATGTTTTTCTTTGTTAGGTCATGTAATGGTCTCTCGATTTGTGAGAACTTCTCTATGAAGCGTCTATAGTATGCACATGTACCCATAAAGCTTCTTAGTTCATGAAGATTCCTTGGATTAGGCCATCCTTTTATTACCTCTAGCTTTGATGGATCCATTTGGATGCCATATTGAGAGATAATATGACCTAAATGTTGAATCTCTTGTAAGAAAAACTCACTTTTCTTTCTATTAATATAAAGTTTATTCTCTCATAAGACTTGAGATATTACCTGGAGGTGTTGCTTGTGTTCGTCTAATGAATTACTAGAGTAGATGATAATATCATCAAAGAACACTCTAGTAAAGGTTTGGTGAGGCCTGAATAGCTTCTCCATCAAGCGGTTAAATGTGGCTGGTGCATTGGTCAAGCCAAAAGGGATGACAATGTATTCGTAAAGACCAAACGTAGTGCAAGATACAGTCTTTAGAATGTCTTGAATCAACTATCCTTATTTGATGGTATCCACTTTTTAGGTCAATCCTACTGAAGTAGGTCGATCCTTGCAGCTTATCAAATAGGCCTTCTACCCGTGGAACGGGAAACCTATTCTTGATAGTGATCCTATCTAGTGCTCTATAGTCGACGCACATACGATATGGGCCGTCTTTCTTTTGCACTAATAACACGGGTGAACAAAATGGAGATGAGCTAGGCCTAACCGTACCCTTCTCAACTAACTCATGCACTTACCACATAATCTCCTCTTGTTGAGCGTGAGAAACTCTATAAGGAGGTTTATTAGGTGGTGAGCTTCCTAGGAGAAGTTCAATTGCATGGCCATCATTGCCTCGTTTAGGAGGTAGTTCACAAGGGATGTCATCAATAAAAACATCTTGAAATCCCTTGAGAAAATCAGATAACTCTAATTCCTTGTGATTATTTATATTTTCTTTTGTTGAAGCATTAGGTTAATTTTGAGAATCTTTAGCAAAAATCATGTACACAAAAATAGAGCTCTTTATTGACTTATTGAAAGCTTGCGTATGCACAATGGGTATGGTGTTACCCAACTCCTTAGCATCTATGTACATATCTTTTTCCCTAAACCTAAAGTAGATTTTCCATTCAGGGAATTTAACATTGGCAGCCATGCGATCAAAGCATGTTGCCCCTAGGATTACATCCTCATGCTTGAGAGGAGAGATAAAGAAGTCCTCTTTGTCCACATAGCTCTGGACATGGAGCCTCAATTTCCCAATTAATGGAGTGACTGAAGCTTCTTGCCCCTTGAAAGCACCATAGGTGGGTAGGACATCTCCCATCTCATAGGCTTGGATGCCTCAGCTTGGTGGCCAACTCTGTGGATATGAAATTGTGAGTAGAACCAGGGTCAAAGAAAATAAAAGCATTATGTTCTCTTACATTTCCCCAAGCATGGCATAGAGGAGATCCTTTGTGGTGAGCTTCATCTTTTTGGATTTTGGCCAAGGTAGCTCTAGGAGGCTTGTTTCTTGTATTCTTGTGGGGGCAAGCACAATAGGCATGCCCTCGCTCCCCGCACTTGAAACAGCGATGATCTTTACGATAACGCTCAAGCTCTTCAGGAGAGAGTTTATTTTTGCCTTTATAAACTCCCTTCTCCTTAGCTTTCTTGTTGTTGGTGTTGTCTTTAGGAGAATTTTGGACATTGTCCTTCCCCTTAGGCTTATTGTTATGGTCCTTGTTCTCTGTGGGCTTAAGATTTCTCTTAGGGCCCTGTTTGGAAATTGATTCGTGAAGACCATAGTATGGTGTATGACCGCAGATATGGTGCATGGCCTTTGGGAGTTGACATACTCCGCCATATCTTCAGTTAAGCCCACACAAAATTTTTGTTTTTGCTCTCCAAAATCCATCTTTTTGAAGACAGTGGCTTTGAGATATAAGTCCCAAAACTTGTCTACATATTTGTGAACAGATTCGTAAGCAGAGAGCCTCAAGCTTCACCATTCGGTGAGTACTTCTTTGGCATTGGTAGCGAAAAACTGCTTCATGATGGAAGCTCTTAAAGCTTTCCATGTTTGTGGAGCTTCACCGCTTTCCCGTAGGCTAGACCACCATTGCCTGGCAGACTTTTGAAAATGCATAGCTACAGGGCATAGCTTAGTGGACTCCGTGAAGCCCTCATCTCCAAACGCCACATCAAATTGTTGGATGAAGGCCAAGACTTTGTCCGTAGCACCAAAGGTGCCATCTTAGGTAAGGAAAGAGATGTTCTTTCCTCACCCTTTGAACTTCTTGAGCTTGGACGACCTCTTCCACGCGGCATAGGATTTCCTATGGCCTCTTCTTTTTGGTGGTTCAAAAGTTGCACCATCACTTTCTTCAGAGGAGGAAGAATTTGAGGAAGATGGAGAAGAGAGTGACCTATTTCTCGCCTTTTTCTTGCCTTGGTCTTCCTTGTCTGCACCATCACTTTCTTCATAAGAGGAAGAAGATGGAGAAGAGGGTGGCCTCTTTCTCGCCTTTTTCTTCTCTTGTTTTCTGTCATCCCTTTTTGAATTATGATGTGGAGAAGTGTGTGATGGTCTTCTCCGTTTAGGAAATGATGGAGAGCATTTTGGTCGCCGTCTTCGTGGAGCCATCTCCTAGGTACTCTCTCTTCATGGTGGGGAGTTTGGAGAATCCCATGAGCACAAAGCTGTTGTTGCACTTCACTTTGGAGGGATGGATTGCCCATGGCTTGTTGAAGACTAGAAACAAGGTAGTTAACAAGCATAGGGGCATCATTAGTAGCCTGCTTATTAGCAAAATCAAAGCTAATAACATTACTCTCTTTACAATTGTCAGCCATTCTAACAATGTTTAGGTGTAATATTTTTAGGTGTACTTTGGCACTTAAAAACCTATTTGTTGATTCTCTTAACCCCTTTGGAAAAGCACTCAAGCTCCTGTACCCATGGCTCGAATATCATTAGCTGCAAGGAATAGAAGAGAGGGTCTTTCAGCGCCAAAACAGTATCGGCTCTTGTCAAGCTTTTAATAGCTCAATAGTGGTTAAGACCCATAGGACTCCACTATTAAGACCATAGCTCTTGACGATGATGCCCCATTATCTGCACAAAGCAGGCGCACTGCAAGGCTGAAAATACATATTCTAATTACTCAATTGCAATTAATATTACCAACCATTTATAGCTAGCTTCATGACCTCCCTTATTGAGCAAGAAAAGAGAAACCTTGTGCTCTGATACCAATGAAACATTTAATGGCCTAGTAACTTGTGTGTAGCGGAAAATAGCATAAATGTAGGTAGTGAGCATTTCATTATAATATATTCCTAATGAGCCTAGCAAGAGTGCTTCGATGGAGAGCGCAACAAAAAGCATAACACCTAGCTATATAGGCATGAACAATACTTCAAAAGAGAGAGAAATTAAGCTATTGACAACGGTTGAGGACCGGATTTACATGGAGCCGGTCCCCCCTCCAAAAGGCTTTGTATTATAGGTTTCCCCCATCAAAGGAGACATTTTACAATACAATACTTTGTGTTCCTTCAATAACTTGCTGGTGCAATGAAGATGGAAGCTTGAAGCAACCATGCACACACTTATTCCCTCACGGTCTCAGACCCAAGACCTCACACACCTTCGAAGATGGTGAGAGCTAGCGGGGTATGAGAGTAGATTGAGAGGAAGAAGGAGTATTCTTACAAGAAAGAAGTATATCCTCACATAATTACTCATAAAATCTTAGCATAGCTTGGTAATTAGCATGGTAGAGGAGATGAGCATGCATTGAATCTTGGCTCCTGGTTGGATTTGCATCACAAAGCCAAGAGTTGTTGGTGTAGGCCTCCCTTCTCACAAGCTTGGAGTAGATGATGAGCCTTCCATTAAAGCTTGACAAGGAGAGAGAGTCTTATTTGCTTCACCACATGAGATTGTGTGAGTGTGTGTGTGTGTGATAATGCCTTGCCAAAATCAGTCCCCCTCTCTCTCTTGGTTGACACCTCTTGGATTTTACTCATGTTGGCACCCCATTGGACCCTGCAAAGCTTAGCCAATGATAATTGAGAAGCATGAGTGATAGAATTTTGACATGTGTCCCCCTTTCCCTTTTGTGAGAGCTTTAGGTATTTAATTAATGCAATTAAACTCTTATTGGACCCCTTTGTCTTTTGGCCAATAGGAATCAGGCAAGCCATTGGGCTGCTGAATGTTCATTGGACCCCTTGGGAGACTATCCAATAGTCTTCTAGAGAGCTTAATTCCTATTGGTTATTTTATCAAGTGCTTTAAAATGAATTAAACTAAATGTACTCTAGCCTAATTCTCATTGGTCCACCTCTATGGACATCCAATAGGATTTGAATGCACTTTGGGGGCAACTGGGCTAGGGAGCTGACATGCGTCCCCTACCTTTGTGTAAAGGGAGCATGAGAGGGTGTGTGTGTGTTTCTCTCTCATCCCCTACTAAAAGGCCTCACCCCCTCTCATCTAGGGATTTGTAAACACTTTTAGGTCTTCCAAAGGCATCCATTGGACTTTTTATTGAATTTTGGAACCTTAGCATTTTGGAAGTCTTAATGGGCTGAACCTTAGGGTCTTTAAAGCCCATTGATACACATTGCTCTTTTTCAGATGGCCCCCCTTTGGATCCCTATTTTCCCTCCTTTGGATCCCTATTGCGGCCGGTCTGCCAGCTTAACCAATATTCTAGCTTTTTCTCCCCTGATACTTCCCCATATTAAATGATCAGTTTAACATGAGAAAATCATTAAGGAGAATTAGATATTAGTTATTATGACACCTTTTATTGAAAATAAATACCCTTTTACGGGCTTTATTATGAAATTGACAAAGAAGCTATATCTCATTGGACTTGATAGGCAAACTTTGCAGAACATTTTATTTAGTTGTAGGGAACCCTACACTAAGCAAGCAAGGCTAGAATCTAAATCTATGATACCAATCTGAAGGTGATTAGCACACATATGGAGCTACATGAATAGCTTGGTGAAGCAAAGGGACACCGATGAAGCATAGGAAAGAAAATGTGACACACCTGTTATTGAAAAGAAATACCCTTTTACAAGCTTTATCATGAAATTAATAAATAAGCTATATCACATTGGACTTGATGGGCAAAGATGAAGAACACTTTATTTAGTTGCAGGGAATCCTAAACTAAGCAAGCAAGGCTACAATTAAAGCTATGATACCGATCTGAAGGAGATTAGCATATGTATGGAGCTAAATGAATAGCTTGGTGAAGCAAAGGGACACCATTTAAGCATAGGAATGAAAATGTGACATATCTTTTATTGAAAAGAAATGCCCTTTTAAAGACTTTATTAAGAAATTGACAAAGAATCTATATCTCAACCTGTATCAAGAGAGATTAACTAATATCTCCTAAATCTAAGAGCGTAGCAAGCTAGAGACTTCTACCTACACTCTTAAAGAGGAGATTCAAATTTACCTAGCTAGACTTAGGTAATCCTAGAGAAGGATCATACCAACACCTTTTATCTGTGTTTAAGGGTTTGGGGATACTGGGGTGTCATACAAAGAGCTTTAGATTAGGATTTGGAATGGTGGAATAGTCTCTTATGCTCTTGGGTGAGGAAAAGAGATATTTGTTGATTCAATGAGGGAAATTGGATTTATTTTATTTTTTAAACATCTTGTACATTTTTTAGCTTTCATTGAGTAGGGTAAGTAGGATACATCACTGAAGGTGTGAACAAAGCCTCAAATCCATTAAATGTCGATATGTATTGCATTTTCAGAGATTTTATGAAGATTGTGGCTCTAAAGAGTAATTTGAATGTTTTCATGTGATTTTATACTGAATAGAGTCTCAAAATCAATGTTTGAACACAGAGCAAGCATGGAAACCAAAAACTCAAAATTTTTTACATTTGTCTACTATCCCAATACTAGACTTTGGGGCTAAAATCTAACTTTGCCTTTGCACACTGGTTATACATGTTGTGTGCATACTGCGTCAATTTAGACTTCAAAATTGAGAGCAGTCACGAAATGCAAACAACTAAAAAACTGATGAGAATTGCTTGAAATAAAATCCAAATTACACAGAAAAGGGTACCATTGGATTCCTAGAGTTGTGGCCAATCATTTTGATAAGATTGGGAAAAATAAAAAAACAAAGTCTAGTTTCATGATACTGGTCTTTTGGGTCAAAACTAGACACTTTTGCGAAGTTATGTGGATACATAGTGTTTATGCATTCTAAAAAACAGTTCACATTTGAAATTAAAACAAAATTTAGACATTTTGATTACCCATAGAGGCCAAAAATTTTCAAACTAAAAATTGGTCATTTGGCCAAGCTCAAGCAATCCAAACTTACCAAAATTTCTCAAGGGACTTAACTTTTTCTTCATAGTGGGTGTATTTTACTTGATAGTCCTTTACATATACTTGAATGCATCCTAGATTTCAAGTTTGGGAAAATTTAAACCTCTAAATTGAGACCAACATTATAAAATCTACTTGAAAATACAAATAGACAAAGAATCCTTGGGATCTGCTTCAAACAAGGTACAAATTCATAACCAATAATACCATTGGGTTCCTCTTGTAGTGTGCAATCATTGATATGAGTCTGGTAGAAAATTGAGCCAAAAGTTGAGTATCGCAATGCTAAACTTTTGGGTCAAAATTGGAAAAAAATTACCATTTTGGGTAAACCTTCTATATACATGACAAAACAAAGCCCATGGGTGAATTGGTGCAATATATCATCTCCAAGGGCCAAATGTGGAATCAAATATCTTTACTAGAATTTTGGGCAAGAAAAATAGATCCAAATTGAACAAAAATATGTGAGGGGGTATTATCATTGTTGAAAATATTGTGTAGTCAGGTTTTGCAAGTTGAAAAAAGTTGACTATCATGACATTGGACTTTCCTTCACATATAGTGCTTCTGAGTTGATAAGCTTGTGGGCATACTTGAGTGTGTCCTATATTTCAAGTTTGGTCCTAAAATAGCCAATTGGACACCAAGGTACAAGCAAAACAAGCTCTAAGTACTTGGTTCTAATATTGTTTTGAGTGATGTTTCAAGTGTAGTTCACCAAAATTGCTTTATCTTTTGATACACACCTCCAAATTGACTCAAATATAGTAGGAACAAAGTCTGTGAACAAGTATCAAAGACATTATTAAATAAGATTCCTAGTTCCAACTTTAAGAGTGTCCAAAAATAGCTCTCTTTCAACCTGTAGTGAACCAATGGTGAGCAATGATATTACATGTTCACTCCACCTAAGTACCATATGTATACTGAAGAGATACAAATCTGGTAGGTCATTGTCAATTTCAAAAGGTCATTCCGTTTTAGATAAATGGTCTACTATCTGATGAAAAGTTCCTTTCTTGACTACTATTATGAAATCAAACTCTAGCAATATAATGAACCATCAAACTATATGGCAAGTATTTCATGGTTTGTTCACTAAGAAAAATAGTGCCTGGTGATCCACAAAGAATACAATTTCTTTAGCGAGAAGATAAAGTCCAAACCTTTTTGATGGCATAGATCAATCCCAATCTTTATCTTTCCATGGTCGTGTAATTTTGCTCCGCACTATTGAGTTGTCTACTAGAGTAACTGATTGGAAAGTCATATTGTTCTCTCCGGGTTGTGCTAAGATGCATTGCATACGCGGATGCATCCATGTGGACATGGAAGATCTTGTTCTAATCAAGAGCTTTAAAAAATGGAGCAAAAATCAATCTTTTCTTCAGTTGTTGAAGCTCTCTTTTGGATTCTTCAGTCTACTCAAACTTTGTGATGCGAGCATAGAGAGATTTTGCAATGACTACATATATGTAGATAAACATTTGTTAGTAGCCAAAATGGCCCATAAATGCTTGTACCTCTCTAAGTTTTGTGGATCATGGAAGAGAAACAATAACTTGTATCTTCTCAAGATCTGTGGAAATACCATTTTTAGACACAATGTGTCCTGAAATCTTACCTTGTCTTACCTTGAAGACAATTTTTTTGGATTTAAGTAGATACAATAAGTTTTGCACTTCTCAAAAATGTTCTTCAAGTGCTCAACATGTTCATTTCTCACTAAAGAATTGCTGTAGCGCAAGGCTCAAGACGAGAATTTCTATATTTCATGGCTTTGAATCAAATTTTCTTGCACTTGTTGCCTCAATTTTGAAGAAAATTAAAATCATGTTAAGCTTTTAAATTATCCTCTTAAGCTGACATTTGCACACTGTAGTGCTTGTTGACACCTTTAGTGCACCATATTGGGTCTTGCATCATGGCAAAGATTTCTTGGGATATACTAGATGTCTCCTTTGGAGAAAGTTGTAAGCACTCAAAAATCAATATACTCATCAATTTTTTTGCAATCATAAAGAAACCATAAACCTCAATGGCCAATCACCTAAATAATTTCAAAAGCTTACTTACACAATTGGCCATGATTCAATCTACAATTTAATTCAAATAGTTGTACTTCTCAAGAGCATCATTGAAGATGATTACTCTAGCCTCATCACCACTTTAAAGAACCTCGGCACCAAAGTTTCCATAAATTGAAGCTTCATTACTCAAAGAGGAGCGTAGACTCAAATCATCAACAAGTAGGATGATCAAATCATCAAAGGTACCCTTTATGCTAAAGGATGGTCAGCATCTTCCTTAAAGACCAAGAGAAATTTCAAATGCACCTTGCGCGGTAAGGAGGGACACTTAGAATCTTTTCTTGTTGAATCAAATACTGAAGATGCAAGCAATTCCTAGAAAGTTGCAAACTTTTACGGTGAAATGGATGAAGATTGGGCTGCCCGTACTTTCTTTTCTCGCATTTTGTTTAACTCTCCCATATCCTCTTACTCCTAGGATGCAGAACCAACACCTTTTATGGGCATTGTAAACAAGGATTGGTAAACCTCTTTTTAGGCCATCCAATTTTGAGCATATACCTTTGATGATCTATGTTTTATAGACATTTCTTTTCCTAATGAGTCACCTCTTTCATCATAACCCTCATCTGTTAGAATTGTAAGTCCTAGTTTGGATGAAAGGAGGGATTGTTGGTATGATCCTACACTAGGATTACCTTAGTCAATCTCCTCTTTAGGTGTGTAGGTAGAAGTCTCTAGCTCAACATGCTCCTAGATTTAGGAGATATTAGTTCGTTTCCTTTCATGATATAGGCTGAGATATAGCCTCTTAGTCGGTTTTGTAATAAAGCCTATAAAAGGGAATTTGATTTCAATAAAAGCTGTGCCACATTTTCTTTCATCTGCTTCAATGGCATCCCTTTGTTCACCAAGCTCTTCATTTAGCTCCATTTACATGCTAATCTCATTCAAAAAGGGGTTTCAGTTGTGTACAGAGTTGCAAATGCAACTTCTATCTACTAATGGCATTCAAGAACTACATGAGGAGTTAATTGTTTGGTGAAATTGTGATTTTTGTGCTTCAAGATTCAAAGAAGTGTGTAGGATCCCACCAGGTTGGTTTTGATGATGCAAGAATTTGGCTAAAAAGGTTGACACTGCATTTTCTTGCTCTTACAAATTTGCTACTGGGTGCACACCCATGTGCTCTCTCTCTCTCTCTCTCTCTCTCTCTCTCTCTCTCTCTCTCTCTCTCTCACACACACACACACACACACACACACACACACACACACACACACACACACACACACACACACACACATTCACACTCAACCTCAACCTCAACTCTTTGAGGTCCCTTGCTATTGTTCATATGATGTTAAAAACTTTTGTGTCATCTTCTTCTTCGTCCTCTCATTTCCCGCAATTGATGATAAGGAAATATTAATGCCACTTATTTTTAAAGATCGTATCAAAGGAATGTTGCGTGCCACTTCAGCTTTTTGATTGTGGTTGATTCAATGATTTGTATCTCACAAATCCTACTTCATTTTGACTCTTTGCCATTTATTTTCATATGCATGCAAAGTCCCTACCTCTAGTCACCACTACATTCAAGTACTTCTTTTGCTAAAACTTTGCAATTTTGGGCATAGGCATTGGACACAACTTAACCGAGAGAGAGAGAGAGAGAGAGAGAGAGAGAGAGAGAGAGAGAGAGAGAGAGAGAGAGAGAGAGAGAGAGAGAGAGAGAGAGAGAGAGAGAGAGAGAGAGAGAGAGAGAGAGAGAGAGAGAGAGAGAGAGAGAGTATGATGATTGGCTAGACATCATGAATCTTGAGCTGTCTGCTAGGGGAGCAACAAGGGAGAGGAAGCCATGTAAAAAATCAAAGTCACATGGAGGGATATGATACATACCGCCAAGAGCTCTAGCTGGTTGGACAAGGCAAGGATTGAACTTTTCTGGTCAGTCAGTTGTCCATCAGCTCTTGAAAATGCCAGCCCATCTAGAGATCTAGAGAACCCCTATGTGTTCAACACGAGAGAGAGAGAGAGAGAGAGAGAGAGAGAGAGAGAGAGAGAGAGAGAGAGAGAGAGAGAGAGAGAGAGAGAGAGAGAGAGAGAGAGAGAGAGAGAGAGAGAGAGATTAGAGCCCCTCATGATGAGCACAATAAGTTGTAAGCCTTGCAAGTTCTTGTGAGGGACTTCCCAATCAATGTTATGAATGTTGGGGTATAAAGCCCAATGTGGTCGCCGAGGTAAGTGGGTGGGCCTCTAGGTATGTACACATATTCTTTTGTAAAAGCCTAATAAGAACTCACTATTCTCTACACATTACAGTAGAGCGAGTTCACCATATCGTCGTGCTCTTCTTCTCGCACTCTCTCTCTCGCGTCGCACTTCCGCTCGTACTCCTTCAACTGGTATCAGAGCTCAGATCGAGGCTCGGGGCAGCACTGCAGGAGGCTAGAGTCACCAGCTCAGATTGGAGTGAAATTCGACAAGCAAAGATATGGCCCCGATATGAGGTCATCTCGGTCTGAGGTCATCTCGGTCCCAAATTTCATTCTGAGGTCATCTCGGTCACCGTTCGGCTTCGACAAAGTTCTGCGCAGGCCATTTTCGACTACGTGGTCTCAGCGGGTGCAGATCCGACTCTGCAAATTTGGGGTTTTTGGCCTACGACTGCAGGTGCTGAGGATATCGACACTCCCAGAGTGTTGATTTGTGGCTGTCTACACATCGAAGGACGGCTCACAGTTCTTGGAGGCGTGTCACATACGACACGGACTCATCTACACACAAACTGTAGGCGACATCCACTAGCTCATCAGGTAGCTTGTGTTTGCTGCTTGATATTCCAGATTTCATCCTGACATTGCAGGTACTTCCACATGGGATGTATTGTCAGAGATGATGTATGTATATTGAGGGTTTGCTAGCTGTGAGTCACGCAGCAAACAACCGCCGCAGTGGTTACAGCATACAGTGGGAAATTTGTGGATGTATGACTTTGTGGGAAGTCTATGTACTATCAGATTTACTGCAGCCTTTGTTGAGGGTCGAGTGAGGTTTTATTGAGCTGGGGGATTCTCGAATGTTGAGATCCTTTCGGTGATACAGGTCTTGGAGCGATCCCTCGAGCACCCTTAGATAGGCAGCTAGGATGTATTGACTGTGAGTTAGACATTTGGGATTGCATCTTTGCTTTACTGCCGTTGAGGCATTGTCGCAGTCTATGCTTACAGGACAGTTAGAGACAGTACAGGTGCAGGACAGGTTTACCCATAGCTTACAGTGTTAGAGAGACAGTGGTTTTTTTTGAGTTGTTTTTTGGTCTGTTTTTAGTACACCAGAGCCATTTTACAAAGGAGACTCTGCCAAAATTTTTCCAGAATCTAAAGCTTTCTTGGTTCATTTGACAGGTTGATATTGGTTCAGAGGTCAATTTACAGGGGAAACTATGCCGAATTTTTCCCAGGAAAGTAAACTACTGTGAAGCGTAGCTATGGCTGGATCACAGAACACTGCTCTTTACAATATCAAGAAGCTGGATGGAACCAATTTCCCATTGTGGAAGAAGCAGATTTGGCACGTGTTGGTACAAAAGAAGCAGATAAAACCTATAAAGCTCAAAGGGATAAAACCAGAAGATATGGACGAAGATGAATGGAGCGAAATGGATGAATTGGCACTTTCTACCATTATGCTGACTTTGGCAGAAAGCGTTTACTTCAATGTAGCAGACGAGATGTCGGCTTATCAAGCATGGTTAAAGATGAGTGATCTTTATGAGAAGCAGAGTGTAGCTTCACAGGTATACTGGCTTAAGAAGCTTGTTGACTTGAAGATGAAAGAAGGGACACCTATGTCCAATCATCTGAATGAATTCAACACAATCTATAGTCAGTTGTCAGCTCAAGGTGTCAAGTTTGATGAACCTATTAGAGCTATGTTCCTGTTGATCACATTGCCGAAAAGTTGGGACACTTTTCGCACAGCTTTGAGTAATTCTGCACCTCCAGATGGTTTGAACATAGCAGGTGTAGAAGGAAGTCTGCTTACTGAAGAAACCAATAGAAAGACAATGGACAAAGGCAAAGGAACAGCCTTAGTTGTCAGGGGAAGGACCAAAGAAAAGTACAAAGGTGAAAAGAGGAATCAGTCTCGTAGCAAGTCCCGCAGTGCTAAAGGAAAGAGTGACATAGAATGCTACCATTGTGGCAAGAAGGGTCACATGAAAACAGACTGCAGAGAATGGAAAGCAGAAAAAGGTAAAAAGAAAACTGAAGACCATGGTGAGAAGAACAAGTCCTCAGTGAAGATTCAAGAAATAAATGTGACAAACACTGTTGAAGAGGATGACAGTCTAGCGTCAGGAGACATCTACTTCTTGAAGAATACAATGGACTCAGCTCTTCTTACAGCATCTGATGGAAATGCACTGAGTGACTGGATTATAGACTCAGGGGCATCACTTCATGTGTCTCCAAACAAGGAGTGGTTTACCTCTTATGTGACCACTAAAGATCATGTTCGGCTAGGCAATGGGCAGACATGTGAGATCTTAGGTGTTGGAGATGTTCAATTGAAGTTTCAGAATGGCTCTTCTTTCACGCTGAAGAATGTGAGACATGTTCCCGCAATTACAAAGAGCTTGATCATCACAGGTTTACTTGATGATGCTGGCTACGTCACCACTTTTGGATAGAACATGTGGAAGATATCCAAGGGTTCTATGACAGTAGCACATGGAGTAAAGTCTGGAGGACTTTACATGATTTATGTATCAAATGTCTCTAAAAATGTAATCAATGTAACCGAGCAGCCGAACGTTTCTTTGTGGCATAGCCGGTTAGGACATATGTCCAAGAAGGGAATGGAAATCTTGTCTCGTTCTGGTTATTTGTCTGGCTTTTCATTTAATGATTTTGAATTCTGTGAACATTGTCTGTATGGTAAGCAAACACAGCAGCCACATAAGCATAGAAGCAGTAGAAGAGATACACAGTTGGCACTTGTTCATAGTGATTTGTGTGGACCTATGCCTAACCTATCTCTAGGGGGAGCTTCTTACTTTATGACATTTATAGATAATTACTCGAGGAAAGTATGGGTTTACTTTCTCAAGCACAAGGATGAAGCGTTTAGTGTTTTCAAAACGTTTGTGACACTTGTGGAGAATCAGAGTGGCAAGAAGCTTAAATGCTTACGCACTGACAATGGTGGAGAGTATGTTTCAAAGGCCTTTCAGGACTTTTGTGAGTCAAAAGGTATAAAACGTGAACTTACTGCTCCTTACAATCCTCCTCAAAATGGTGTTGCTGAGAGGATGAATAGGACCATACAAGAGAAGGTTAGAAGTATGTTGTCTAATGCACAACTGCCAAATGGGTTTTGGGTTGAAACTGTATCAACAGCTGTTCATCTTGTAAATAGATCTCCTAGCAAGGTTTTGCAGAAGGATTCAGTGCCAGAGATGGTATGGTCAGGCAAAATGCCCTCATACAAGCATCTCAGAGTCTTTGGCTGGGAGGCATATACTCACGTTCGAAAAGAATTTAGGAACAAACTTGAGCCAAAGAGTAGAAAGTGCATCTTTCTAGGCTATGGTAATTCTGGTGAGATGGGGTACAGACTTTGGGATCCCGAATCCAGAAAGGTTGTCCGCAACAATGATGTTCACTTTAATGAATCCAAATATCATTCTAAACCAGAGAGGGTTGAGGAGATTAGAAGAGTTGTCTTCCAAGAAGATGGACCTGCACGTGCAAGACAAAATGTCAGGGCTCAAGAGGAGCAAGGACAGGATAGAGTGGAACCACAGGTTGTGGCTGAGCCTGAGCCACCTATTGTGCGTAGATCTGGACGTGTCACGCGACCTCCTGATAGGTTTGTTCCATCTATGAACTATGTCATGTTGACTGATTGCAATGAGCCTTCATGTTACAAGGAAGCAGTGCAAATGAAGGACTCCAGGAATTGGCAATTGGCCATGCAGTCAGAGATGACAGCTCTGCATAAAAACAAGACATGGAAGCTAGTTAAATTACCACAGGGCAAAAAGGCTCTACCTTGTAAATGGGTTTACAGGTATAAGATCACCGCTCATGATAGTCAGCCAAAGTACAAAGCAAGGCTTGTTGCCAAGGGCTTTAAGCAACAACAAGGCATTGACTTTGATGAAGTCTTCTCTCCGGTGGTCAAGATGACTACATTGAGATGCTTTCTTGCATTGGTTTCCATATTAGATTTGGTGTTGCACCAAATGGATGTCAAGACAGCGTTCTTGCATGGTGATTTAGATGTCGAAATTTACATGCAGCAGCCAGAAGGGTTTGGTTAGAAAGGCAAGGAAGATTGGGTATGCCAGTTGTTAAAGAGTCTTTATGGCTTAAAACAATCACCGAGGGCATGGTACCATAAATTCCACAAGTTTATACTTTCTCAAGGCTACAAACGTAGTGAGTTCGATCATTGTCTATATACAAAGAAGGCTAAGGATGGTAGTTGGCTGATCCTTATTTTGTATGTGGATGACATGTTGATTGCTGGCAAGCACTTGAAGGAAATTTCAGCTTTGAAGTCAAAGATGGCAAAATCGTTTGACATGAAAGACATGGGTGAGGCAAGTCATATACTTGGTATGCGCATTGAGAGAGACAGATCAAAGAAGTTGATTTGGTTATCTCAAACAGAGTATATTGACAAGGTTTTGCAACGTTTCAATATGGAGAAGGGAAAGGCACTGAGTGTTCCATTGCCACCATATGTGAAACTTAGCAAACAAGATTGTCCTGTGTCTGAGGAAGAACAGGCTGAAATGGATAAGATTCCATATGCGTCTGCAGTGGGTAGTTTGATGTATGCAATGATTGCTACTCGCCTAGACATTGCATTTGCAGTGGGAGTAGTAAGTCGATACATGTCAAACCCAGGCAAGAAACATTGGGAGGCAGTGAAAGGAATATTGAGATACCTGAAAGCTACAAAGTGTATGCGTATATGCTATGGGAGTCAGGAGCTAAGTGTAAAGGGTTTTACAGACTCAGATTATGCAGGTGACTTAGACAACCGAAGGTCTACGTCAGGGTATGTCTTTACATTGGCTGGTGGAGCAGTATCATGGCGTTCTAGATTACAAGATTGTGTTACTCAGTCTACTATAGAGGCTGAATATGTTGCAGCATCAGAGGCATGCAAAGAATCAATTTGGCTTAATCGACTAGTAACAGATTTGGGAATCAAAGAAGAGATGCCTGTGTTATATTGTGATAGTCAAAGTGCTATACAATTGGCTCGCAATCCAGCTTATCACTCAAAGACAAAGCATGTGGATGTGAAGTATCATTTCATCAGGGAAATGCTCGAGGATAAGCAACTTTAGCTTGTCAAAGTTCACACCACAGAAAATCCTGCTGATCTACTTACAAAAGGACTTCCCTCAGAGAGCTTTGCGCATTTTCGCAAGCAGATAGGTGTAGCCATGTAAAAAATCAAAGTCACATGGAGGGATATGATACATACCGCCAAGAGCTCTAGCTGGTTGGACAAGGCAAGGATTGAACTTTTCTGGTCAGTCAGTTGTCCATCAGCTCTTGAAATGCCAGCCCATCTAGAGATCTAGAGAACCCCTATGTGTTCAACACGAGAGAGAGAGAGAGAGAGAGAGAGAGAGAGAGAGAGAGAGAGAGATTAGAGCCCCTCATGATGAGCACAATAAGTTGTAAGCCTTGCAAGTTCTTATGAGGGACTTCCCAATCAATGTTATGAATGTTGGGGTATAAAGCCCAATGTGGTCGCCGAGGTAAGTGGGTGGGCCGCCAGGTATGTACACATATTCTTTTGTAAAAACCTAATAAGAACTCACTATGCTCTACACATTACAGTAGAGCGAGTTCACCATATCGTCGTGCTCTTCTTCTCGCACTCTCTCTCGCGTTGCACTTCCGCTCGTACTCCTTCAATGAACATATGATTATTTGACACCACTTTTGCAAGGTGGGATCAATGGTCCCTGTTCATTAGGGGCAACGGGATTGGACGTGCATCGTACAATCTTGGATTGAACACCAAGTGAACCCATCCATACAATCTTGGATTGAATGTCAAGTGAACCCATGCAAGTAAACAACAAGTGAACCCTTTGTGAATGCCAAGTGGACGTCAAGTGAACATATCGTGAACCGTTAACACTAAGTGAAAACAATCATTCCCATGTGAACTACTTTTTTGATAACATTGAATCCAAAGTGAGCCCCATGTGAATGGCACGTCGTGTGTAGGAGGTGGTGGGTACAAGGCTTGGGGGTAGAAAAGAGAGGGGGGGGGGGGGGGGGGGGGAGCGGCGCACGTTTTTCTTTTTCCTAGAAACAATCAAATGGTCCACATGGTTTAAAGATTGTGGACCGTGGATCCCACCTTCGAAAAGTGGTGTCAATTAGTGTTGAGGCTCATACCTATAGGGATGGAGCGACACGGGAGTTAGATGAGGTTTGCAGGTTGGGGATTAAGCCGCCTCATACAAATTCCCTCTAAAACTAACTACATGATTTTTATCGTTTTATCGATAACATGTATCTTAAATAAATGCACACCTTGCACCATACTTCTAGATGACCAGAGTAGGGAAGCACCTGCAAGTTGCACTCAGACAGCACGGAACGAACATATGTTCTTTTTTTTCAATTGCAAGGAAGTCGGCATGTGCAAGGTTTGCTCTCTGTCGACTTGCAATGGAGACGTTGTCCTCTCGCAAAGGATCTCCTCTCTCTCTCTCTCTCTCTCTCTCTCTCTCTCTCAACCTGCGGAGCTGGTCTGGGCAACGTCTAGTCTCTCGCGCACAAACCAGGATGCAGGCGACTACACAGCTTTATGCAGGGCAAAAGAAGAAGAAGAGAATGTGGCGCTACAAACGGGCAGCAAGTGGTCGGAGGGGCGATGCTAGAAGAGACAGAAGATCGGGGCTCTGTCTACAAGAGGCACAGATACAAGTCAATCGACAATGGAATTTTGCATGTCTCTTTTCAGAGCGCCATTGAGGGTTGCCATTGCCCTAATGTGAGAGAGAGAGAGAGAGAGAGAGAGAGAGAGAGAAAGAGAAAGAGAGAGAGAGAGAGAGAGAGAGAGAGAGAGAGATTTTTCATCACAAGAGGCACAGATGGGAGTTTGATGAGAAGTGGTCGACATTGGATGCAAGTGAGGGCTGCCATCGCGCAAAGAGAGAGCTTTAGCACATAAAGACGGTCAGGAAATCTGGCCTGATGGGTGTTCAGCCTGCAAGTTTGAGCACATAATCACAGCCGCTGCTCGTAGGCTTGCCTTCAGTCACCCAAGAAGACAAGCACATAAGCACGGCAAGCGTTTTTGTGAGGAAAACACTCGCTAGCTAGCTGGCTATGAATTCTTGGGCTTGATTTTTCTGGTGGCTGGAGGAGCAACCCTCACCCGAAAAGGTGCGGCCACATCAACCGATGCCCTTGCAAACGGTACGGTGTGGGTGACTGCACAGTGGTTGGCTGTGCTTATGTGTTCAGCACAAGAGAGAACCTCGTGTTGCAGGTCTGTAGGTGAACGATCAAGAGAACCACCGTCGGGGCAGAGCACGTGCATTGGTTGAAGGTAAGAGCATCTAACTTTTATAATGGAGAGAAGGCTGTTCAGGAAGTGCCACGTGGGCGACCTAGGTAAAACCACAGCATGAATTTTAAAATAAATTTTTTGAGTAATGTTTTTGGGAGCACGATAAAAACCGCCGCGATGATAACTAATTCAGCATCGGAGACGTTTCAACACAGTCCTCCTCTGCAGTGCCCAACAGTGCCTCCGACTTGCAGCTTTCCTGGTAGGTGCATCCTTTTTGTAATGCACGCACACAAACACAGAGAGAGAGAGAGAGAGAGAGAGAGAGAGAGAGAGAGAAAGAAGCACAGAGTACGGATAGTGAAATGCAGCTGCTTACTAATGTTGAGTACGGCATTAAACATATTTCTTGATCTCTCTTGCCATGCAAGCGGACCACAGTTTGATCTCCTATTAAGCAGCCGTGCATCATTCTCCAAAGCTAGCACTCTCACGTCCTCCTCAGATGCCTATGCGCTCTTCGCCCTCTCCACATTATTGCCGACTTCGCACGCAAAGTCTACATCGTTCGACGGAACGACCATCGGTTTCGCCATCACTCCCATTTTGAGTATGGCGCGCTCTCCTTCATCATCTCCCCTGATTCTAACATCTCTGCAAATTACTCACATGTGTTTCCCTACCTGGCCATGAACCGCCACCCGAGCGGTTTGCCTTCGTGATCTGTGTCACGCACAGAAGGGATGGGGATCAGTTGGGCTCCTTTCTCTTCAAATATGCTGCATAAAAGACCTTTGAGAAGATGTGAATAGATTTTTATTGCCCGCCCAGAAGTATTTTTCCTCCAAGATAAAATGAGGCTTTGTGTTGCCTATGCAGTATACTGCTGTTGCACCCGCATTGGCTGTTGCCTACACAGGGTCACAATATTGGCCTATCTCTCTCTCTCTACCAAGTTCCCAAGGCCAGGGCTCACGCCCTCATGTTCCTTACCAGTGGCACAATTCCAATGGATAAATCCAATGCTCACAAATCACAAGAGACTATTGCATGCAGTTGTTTGTCGCTCTTCTCATTCGCTTTCCCCTTCCTACGCAGATGAGCACATACAATAGAGGTTGGGAGATGCGAATAGAGGTAAAAGGAAGAGGACGGGATGCAGGATGAGGAGGTATTGCAGCAAGGGGTAGGATATATTTGATTATGCGCATGCAAGCTTCCGTGCTCCTGCTTGCTAAGATGCCCTCCAAAATTTGCTTGCCTATCTTGATGATTGCATGGTACTGCAACAAGGGCAGCCACATTGTAGATAAGAAATGGTAGCAAGTGTGTCCAACGAGAGAATTGTCATAGTTCCATTAATCAATGTGGCTAGATTGCTTAGTTTACCTTCAGGCCGGAGTTAGAAGAGGCTTGCCATCGCAATAGGCTTCAAGGTTGGAAACAACAAGATCTGCTATAGCCCTCCTAGTTTCCCATGTCAAACTACCAACATGTGGAGCCAGAACAAAATTATCCAGAGACATCGGCTCTTGGGGGACCTGAGGCTTATTCTCAAACACATCGAGGACATTTCCTTTGATACGGTGTCCGGGGATATGTGTTCAAAATGTGAGCCGAGAAGGCACCGGGCCTCTCTCTTACTAAGGGAGGTGTGAAAGAAAGAAAACAGCTACTAAAAGTTCTAGTCACCACCTTAATCACCAATCAATTGAATAATGCTTGAGTACAACTTAATAAATAGCTAAGGCAGACTGCTAGCAGCATTGTCCCTTGGCTCCGCTGAAAACTAGGAGTTTAAGCTCATTTTTATAAGATTAAGCGAGCCTAGACTTCTCTGGATATGTAATCAATCTCTAGTTGATGACGGTGATGGAAATTTTGTTCAATTGCCCTTGGATTTTGCAACATTCAAGTCTAAAAGCGGACTCTTCCTTCATCTCATGCTTGTCCCAGAGAGAGAGAGCATGGCTACTCCTTCCTCATGCACACCCATTTTCTTCCCTTTTTTCTGCCAAAAAACTCTATGTCTCTCACTGTCCAAAAAACTCCCCTCTTTAAGGCGCGTCCAATCTCCTATTTTTAATCTCCCCCTTCCTCTTAATTTATCTTCTGCATGGCGTGTGTAATCCTTGCTTTGCCCTATTTTTTGCCCCTTTAAATGTTATTCTTAGCTTGCTTTAAGTTCCACGGCTCATTACTTGAATACTAGTTTCGGTCACACTACAAGAGGTTGTGTACTCTTGTGACGCTGTTAGCGACGAAAATACACTGGGTTTTTATAACCCCCGACGTCGCTAAAACCGTCGCTACGAGAGCGTCGCTATAGGCGTCGCTATATAGCGACGCTCATAGCAACGGTTATAGCGACGTTTACACAGAAGACTATAGCGACGCTCATAGCGACGCTACAGAGCCATAAATAGCGACGCTTATAGCGACGCCCGAGAGAAATTTTTTTTGGTGGCAGGGCATTGAATGCCCTGCCACCCATCAACCATATTGTACTTGATTCACTTTTAAAAAAAAGTGCAAGGGTAGATAATAGACCCAAAATAGTCACCCACAAGACGCATTGTTTGCAAAATTGACAATTGTACACATCATAGGCAAAATGAATTGATTGGCAAATGTAATAATGACAATTGTACAACATCATAGGCATAAAGAATTGATTGGCAAAAGGAACTGCGGTGACAAATGTAATAATATACATGGTTCAAAAAGACGTATAAAATCCGTCTCATGATACATAAGCTATGAGAAACCCTAAACTAATGCTATCTAGCTACGGCTAAACTGACGTCGTCTAGTCAGACGTCTCATCGCGTCCAAGCGGCGTATCTGTTGGATTCTGCAAAAAAAGACAATAAGACAGCTTTCAGTAAGTATAAACATATAACGACATTTATAAAACAATACAAAAAATAAAAAAGAGTAAACCCTAATACTAACCATGCCTCCGCGAGAACTGAGAATGTCCATCAGAGCGTTTAAGCCCTTCCTGCCTGCGTACTCGCGCTCGTACGGTGTGGGATCACGTCCTGTCATCGACCACTGTCAAAACATACAAAGATTTCATTATGTTAGAATTAAAAAACTCATAAACCCTAAACTATCGAACATAAAGAGCAATGTGAAAACACTTACAAAATCGGTCTCAAATGATGCCCATCCACCGCTCCCCAAGTGGTACGAGCTCCCTGCCTCTACTCGCGCTCTGGCTGCATCCTTTTGTTGCTTCCACTTGTCGGGATTCTCGCGCGCTGCTTTCTTCGCATTCTTCCAATCTTCTTTGGCCAGCCAATCTGGCCTGTTCCACCCATTCTTGATTGCTTTTTGCACTTCGGAACGCTTGTGTTTACAGTATTTGCGCATTCGAATCTTCATCATGTCTTCATTGAAGCGCTGATCCCGTGTTGGAACGGGAAACTCATCATGAAGTATGCTGATGACTCTGTTTTTTAAATCACTTGGTACTTCACTCCATTTGTTTAGTATGTAGTGTCTAAACAGCTGAGAGCAAAGACCACGCATGCGCGAGATCACCTTCTTGCCGTCATCATCCATGATGATGCCACCGCTGATGTCGACGGAGTAAGGCAAGCCCTCTGGCCGGTGACGCGTGAACCTGGGTGTCCCGGCAGGGGTCTCTAGCTGCGTGTCGATGGGGGTACGGACGTCAGGTGTCTCCACCGGCGTCTGGGCCCCGAAGCGAGGAGTGTCGAGTGGGGTGGCTCCTGGCGGAGTAGGTAGAGGTGTGTAGCTTCTAGGAACAGTCAGCCGTGCAAAACCTGGCGTAGATGGCGATGCTGTGGCTGGTGTGGGGGTGGGCAAAGAAGGGGAGGGTAAAGAGCCTCGTCGAACACGAGGCGGTGTGGAGGCATCGGTGGCAGAATCCCCACAACAACTGCCATCGCCACCACTAGAGTGCCGGTGTCTAGACGAGTGTGAAGCTCGTCTCGTCGACGCCGAAGCTTCGGAGCGCGCCGAATGCTCCGAAAGAGAGGGAGATGCGGATGGAGTAGGAACGCGCGATGATGCGCCAGAGCGATGACGCTCCACGTACCACTGTCTCTGCTGCGGTGACAAAGAAGAAAGAAACTCCTCATCATCCATACCTGCATTAAACACACGAATATTTAAACTTAATATTGAATGAATAGAGTAGACAATGACGCAAAGACCATTAAATACAATGACGTAATGACGCATATAAATACAATGACGCAATGAATTGAGTGATAGAAGAGGCAAGTCGAAAACTCATGGAAGGTACTTAGAGAGCCAGAGCTTTTACAACACGGAGCAAAATTGTTCAAATACAATATTTGTGGCTTTAAGAGATCTCTCTCTCATCCTCGCATAACTCAGCATAACTTCCTATATCTATATAGAGCTCTCCGTTTAAACACATATCCTCTGTTTCATTTTGTAGCTCCTCTGCATGCACCCCATATAGAGTAGTAGCATCTTGATGCTCGTCTGGCACCACCGTAGCGGCTTCTGATTGAGCATCTTCTCTGATCTCCTCCATTGATGTCGTTGTGATTGGCACATGGTAGCTTTCATACGTCCTTGCACTACGAGGGGCTACCTCTATGACGTACCACCAGTTTGATGTAGACTTTGTAGGATGAAATATTACTTGCCAGAGCCACATAACTTACATGAGAGCTTTCAAGCACATAACTTGTAAAAGGGGGATGTTAACTATTTTCATACTTACTTGTTCACAATGCTCGGGTAGTACGAAAGTGTCTCTTAGGTCAGTCCATTCCTTAGTAGAATCCACCTCAAGAAAACCAGACTCTCCTCTACGCACAGTAGCGTTGCGACCCTCCATGATTATCTTGAACCATTGCACGTCGAACAAGTCGACAAAAAATCCTCTGTAATCGATCCTCAAAATCTCTTGCAGCGTGCCGAAGTAAGTGAGTTCCGCCACCACAGGATCTGCATCAGAGGAACGTCGTCGACTAGACTGTTCAAATTTTGCCATGATTCCACAATCTTGAGTAAAACGCTTTTTGTCAATTCGTTCCACCCTAAAATGTCGACCTTTACACCATGCTGCTGTGTATGACTTATACTACAACGAACAAAGATTATGAGTGGCCGTTCAAACGTTTATAAATAAAGTCACTTGCTAGTCGTACATTGCAAACTTACCTTGGTCGCGCAACCCCGAGAGTACTCCCACTCTTCTTCAGTCACTTCGTCACCGCATTGTTGTGCAACCATCTTAAGCTCATGAAGGTTGGTAGGCTCTCCAGAACCGCTGGATAGTGCATCGGTGGTCGTCTTCCCCGTCTCCACTCGATTCCTGCCCTTTGTCGCTCTTGCTTTGCATCCTCATATTGTGAAATCCACTTTTGCATCACTGGATTGTGAAGCATGCAAAATCGGTTGATTTTAGCCTCTAGATCTTCCGTCATCTTCTTCTCAACACCGAGATTGCACATGACAATCCCAGATATGCGCTCATCATCTATGGTTCGCCATAGCGTGTCCCGGGATTTATCAAATCCGTCTAGCCACTCTCCAATGTACACTAGGGACTCTGATACCAACCAACCTTCTGCCATGCTACCCTCCGGACGTGCCTTTTGACGCACATATCCCTTAAGCGTTTTCATGAAACGCTCTAAGAAGAACATCCATCTGGAATGAACTGTGCCAGCTATTTCCACCTCATCAACTATGTGAACAAGAAGATGCACCTGAATGGTTAGCATTGTAGTAGGAAAATGTTTCTCAAACATGCACACAAGCTCCGCAGCATTTAGTTTGGCGAATGGTATGGAGTCTACGTTGATCTCCTTTTGTGAGATCCATTGCACCAGCTTTGCAAGTTTGTAGATTGTGTTATGGAGGTTGAGAGACAAACATCCCTCAATGGCAACCGGTAAAATAAACTGTAAAGTATGTGCAGCAATGATATTAAAGTCCACATTTTATGCAATGATATTAAAGTCCACTATGAACGTACCTAACACATTTTATGTCAATCGTGTGACTTCAAACCGGTAAGATTTCCTTCTTTAGTAAAACACATTCGGAGCGAGTGCATTACGCCAGTGGGGGTCCGCAAAGATCGAATGGTCTCTTTTACTTTGCGTTCTTGGGCTCCTGTGAAAATCCATGGTGCTTTAGGGAGTTTTATCGATCCATCAGACGCTGTTTGCGGCCAATATTGCTCCATACGATCCACATTTCTAAGGTCAACTCTGGCTCCCAAAGTATCTTTCTTGCCGGTCAGATGGTCCCATAGTAGATTACCCACATTCTTGAATATGTGCATTGGATCGAGCAAGTGATTGATCATGAGTCGGGGCCAGTATGGTAACTCGTACCATAGAGATAGTCTCTTCATCCCTGGAGGCAATCCGTCATCGCACATCTCCTTCTGCTCTAACCATGCTTGTGCAGATATCCTTGGTGGCTCTCTTCCCAAAAAGCCGTCGTGTAACACATGATTCTCTGGAAGATACGCTTGATGACCTTCGTAGATTTGCTTCTTCAGTGAGGGTTCCCTACGTGCATTCAGTCTAGGTCCACATGTGACACATGCTCTGTATCCGCTTGTTTGAAGCCCTGCATGTATACACATGATAATAGATCCCCGCACACATTCTCTAGTCATTCTCTAGTCATGTCCAATCCCCGCACACCTCGGTTTAGAGGTGCACAGAGATCAGAACCATCGGGTTATAATCTCGTCTTTATTGGTCAATACCTATATTTGTGGGTACAAGAAATCTACACACCCACGCCTACATGATACTGCATGTAGTGGACAAAACCCCTTTGCCTCTTCTCTAGCTGTAGCACTTCACAGCATCTTAACATCTTTTCACAGTAGATCTTTTCACTGTTCGTTTAACTCTAAACCCTAAACCGTAAGTAATTCTTGCGTGGACTTGATTTAACGTAAATAAGCGTAAATCTAACTAAAAATAAACCTAAATCTAATTTAACATAAGTCTACATCTAACCTAATCTTTAACGTCTTTTGGGATAGTTTCCTACGACGTTAAAACTCTCTTCTTCTTGTGTGTGTGTGTGTGTGTGTGTGTGTGTGTGTGTGGGTAAACCTAAATAAACCTAAGTCTAATCTAATATAACATAAATCTAAATCTAACGTAAATTATGTTATATTAAAAACAAAGAACTAAACTAACAGGGATTATAAGAACCTTAAAACTGATTTAACACATAATTTTTCACATAACTCGGCAAGAGTTGGCATTCTCATCACTAAAGATGTGAGAGTTAACTTCCGGCGGTGACGCTGCCTCATCTCCATCCACATCTGACGACAGCAATTGGCCCTTTAGACCGTTCTTGCTCTTGTTACTAACTTTGAAGTTGCTGTTGAATGACTAGAGGTTGTCTAGATGGTCATTGTGTCGGGGATGTAGTGACTCTTGCCGCCCTGAAGATCCACCTTCTTCCCTATCTTCTGAAGACATTTCACCAGTACTTTTGGATCGACGGAGCCCACCATGAGTGAAGGCAGCAATACCCTATATTCCATTGAGGGCTTTCTTCACCCGCTTCATGCAGGCATCGCAATCTATGGAGACCTAAATCTAATCTAATATAACGTAAATCTAAATCTAGCGTAAATAAACGTAAATCTAGTTAAAAATAAACCTAAATCTAATTTAATGTAAGTCTACATATAACCTAATCTTTAACGTCTTTTAAGATAGTTTCCTACGACGTTATAACTCTCTTCTTCTTGTGTGTGTGCGCGTGTGTGGATGTGTGTGCCAATAAAAAGAGATAAATGGTATAACCTTTCTATCACCCATGCCAAGTATGATAGATTGATTATGCCATTTCCCTCTTGAATAATAGGTCTTGAGTTCAACTCCTCGTCGGCTAGATCTTTAGGTCTTTTAATTTTAATTAGTTTCCTACGACGTTAAATTAGTTTCTCTCTCTTTCTCTCTCAATGTGTGTGCGTTTTTTTGGATCGCATGCATGTTTTCTCTCTCTTTTCCTCTCTCAATGTGTGCGTTTTTTGTTTATGCATGTTCTCTCTCTCTTTTCCTCTCTCAATGCGTGCATTTTTTGTTTATGCATGCTCTCTCTCTCTTTTTCTCTCTCAATGTGTGTGTGCATTCTTTGTTTATGTATGTGTGTGTGCGTTTTTGTTTTTGTTTGTCTCTCTCTCTCTCTCTCTCTCTCTCTCTCTCTCTCTCTCTCAAAAACACTATGTGTGTGTGTATGTGTATGTGTGTGTGTGAGAGAGAGAGAGAGGGAGAGAGAAAGAGGGGAAGGGAACATGAGAATGAGGAGAGGGAAGGAGCATACCTGGCTCTCCTTCCTCTCCTCATGTGTGTGTGTGTGTGTGTGGAGAAGAAAAAGAGAGAGAGAGAGAGAGAGTGTGTGTGAGTGAGGGAGAGCGTTACCTGCTCTTTGCTTGCGGGCGCCGAAAAACTCAGATCTGAGATCTGAGTTTTTGGGCGCGCTCGGTTATTTTTTTAGCCCAGCCGGCGTCGCTATGAGCGTCGCAAATTTCTTTGTAAATTTGCGACGCTCATAGCGACGTCGGGATTTTTTTTTTTTTGAGCGTCGCTGTGTGAGCGTCGCTAATATGAATAGCCTCTTGTAGTGTCATACTGGTGTTGACATTGGAAGTGGTGCACTTGACACTGACACTGGAACTGGTGCAGCTGACGCTGACACTGGGACTGGTGCAGATGACACTGGAACTAGAACTGGTGCAGCTGATGCTGACACTAGAACTGGTGCAACTGACGCTGAAACTGGAACTGGTGCAGTTCCCTAAAGCCACATCTGGTATGCATTAACCGTACAAATAGCTTGTTAACAAGCCCTGAACACTGATCAAGGATCCGGTAATCTTCTATTAAGCTCAATGTGCATCTTCTTGGTATCTTTCTTTTAGCATGGAAGTGGAGCTACACGACATCCACCCCCTTGGAACCTGCACAGCCTCCGGTCTGTGCCAATTGTACTTAAGTGTCATCATCAAGAACATCATTAGACTCATCATCTAATGCATACATAGCATTATCTTCAGGAGGTTGATCTGTGTTGAAATTTTCAATAATCTCAAATTCGTGTTGCTTAAACAAATTAACTCTTTTTCCTGCAATAGGCACCTTGAGCTCAGTACCATCCAGTTCACATAGCTTATATGTCACATTATCATAAACATGAAGTACTACATATGGTCCAAACCATCATTTAACCATCTTTTGCAATATAGCAGTGTACTGGTTCTCCAAGCTACTATCATATACAAGGACCCAGTCCCCATCTTTAATAGCATGTGGTCGTAGTATGTGCTTACCATCAAACACTGCTTTATTCTTTAACCTCGCTTCCTTAAGATTTGCTTTAGACTATTCAATGTCTTCTTGACGCCTTTCAAGTTGGCGAATGTGCAAAGCAAGCAAGTCTTCTATAGACATACCTTCTTCCCATGGCATGATCGTCCAAGAAATAACCGCTTCCTCTGTAGGCATAATGGATTTTTCCCATACATTAGTTCAAATGGCATAAAACCTGTAACATAACTATATGTAGTTTGATCAGCCCCGAAAGCAAATGGTAGGAGTTTAGGCCAATCACCAATATGTCCCTAGCATGCCTTTGCTAAATCTTTAACAATACGCAGATGCCCTCTCTAATTTTTTCCATTCCCTTCTGGATTGTATGCTGTAGTGAGAGCTAGGTTAATGCCCATCCAAGCAAAGAAATCACGAGCTAATTCATCTGCATCCAACTCTCCTCTGTCACCAGTAATTTTACCAACACATCCATACCTGGAAATAACATCCTTAAGCAAGAACTTGCATACAGAACTGGTGGCCTTGGTATGCAAAGCTCTACCTTCAACATGGTTAGTAAGATCTTCTCTGGCAAGAACAATATACCTCATTTTCCACACTCCTACTGGAATTGTAATAAGGTCCACCACCCACTTGTAGTGCATGGTTAGTGGATAAGTGGAATGCAATCCATCTTGATGTTGTACATTAGACTACTGTTGGCATAGTAGGCGTCTCCACAAACCGAGCCACATCTTTATACATTCCTTTCCACAAGTATCAATCCTTAATATTGACAAAAGTTACCCATATTCCTATGTGTCCAACCCATCAATTTTCATGAAATTATTTGATGATCTACTGTGAGTTGCTTTATTACAAACAACCCATTGCGGTACCCCTCTTAGGCACTTTGGTTGCTTCCATAAATGTCCATCCTTCGGAAAATAGCCATAAGCCTTCTTGTTGATCCTTTTATACTCTTGATCCATCCCCTTCATGCTTAGTAAGAGTGCTAAGGTAGCGACCGATCAAAAGCAATTCTCCATCATAGAACTCCTCAAAAAAATCTCAAACGTATGAGCAATATTACCGTAATTTGCATGTAGATAAGAAGATTTATAGAACTTCAAGCCAACATCATCACTTGTGGTAAGTATCTCTTCTTCATCTTCAAATCTAGCCCTTGATAAATATCTGCAACACAATTATCTCTACCTGCAATATGACAAAATTCAGGGTTAAGAGACTTAATATAAGCTATCCATCGTAGCATGGCAATGTCTGAAGTAGAGCAATGGCAATCATCCCTATCAATGGCAAGCAATCTCTCTCTACTACGATTGAAGCTCCAATAAAATGTTCTTTATCAGACCTTATAGTAGTAGAAACGCCCCAAAGTTCTCTCTTAACCTGTGGGTAGCCTCGTTGACGAGCATTAAGCACCTTTGCTCCAAATCAAACTGCATATCTATGTCCTTCATCATCATCTTGACCTATAGCCTACCCAATACCTATCGGGCTAGTGTACTACAACAAAAAAAGGTGTCATCGACGCAGATATCGACGCACTGTGTCACTATGTGCGTCGATATCCGCGTCTCTGTGAACCTGTCGCTATTTGTGACGCAGATATAGACGCAGATAATGACGCAGATAGCGACGACCATAACAGAAAAAAAAATCTTGGGCAGAGGACAGGTAGCCTGGCCTGTGCCCAATTAAAAGATGGACACAGCCACAGCCAGACTTCCTGCCCTCTGCCCAAGAAAGCGAGCAGCACCAAAATCAACCATGCTCCCGCGCGCAGAAATTTCAGTAGTGTTCCCTTTGTTTTTACATAAACTTTTAAAAAAAAACCATATCATGTATACACCTCCTACATGCTATCCATGTAGGATCTCACATGAGATTTAAGGCCAATGAAAGACAAGTACCGTACCAACTGAAAAGCATAACCATAACGAACCATAACCATAACTTAAAAGCATAACCATAATGCAGATAACCATAACCACAAACAAAATTAACAATAACCATAAGCATAAACAGAAAGTTAAACATAACCATTAACAAAACCTGAACCATAACTATGTCTATACAAGAATAGAAGAAATAACCATGTCTATACAATGGCAATGACAATGACAATAATCATAACCATAAGGGAAACAATAACTGTCTAAACAATAACTGTCTGTACAAAAAAGAGACACAGAAGCGTGTCTGTGTCTCACAAAGCATATATATGAAATCCGGTCCACTAATGACTAGGCGTCGCAACCTGCACATAGGACAACTCACAAAATTAGTATGGATATTACTTCACATATACTTAATTAATTAAATCAACTCACACATATTAACGTCTCACCTCAAGCAATCAGTGAGACTGTAAGGCCTCCCAATCTACAGGCTCTCCTGAAGCTTCAAGATGATTCAGTACTTCATAGATACCTCTGCGATATCCATCTGACTGCTCCTGGCGTGACGGAGCTCGATGCATCGCAAGATTCTACGTTTATATAAAGATCAAAGTAATAAGAATACATGATTCATCGCGTTTTAAAAAACGCCATAGTTAAGATTGGATTAGAAACTCACAAACTCATAGTGAAAGGTGTCGAAGCCTCCGCTGCCAAGATGAGATGTCCCCCTGGTCATCTGTCGTACCTACGCGGCCTCACGCTGTTGTCTGAACCGCGTGTCCGTTGTCCGCTCATCCTCCCTGATCTATAGCCACGTCTCGTGTGGGATTCCCGAAGGCTTCGGCGAGCCGGTCCTGAAAGCCTTTCGAGCTGCATCTCGTCGATGTTTCACGGTGTCCCGTGCAACACCCTTGATCCACCTCCTTGGAACAACGGAAGAACTCGGAGCAGACTGGCTGGTACTCTCTCAGGATGGTCTCCAGTATGTAATTGACTTTGTCCCCATCCTGATCATCCCAAGACGTCAGAAGGCTAGTCGAAAACTGCAGCTCCGCGAGCTAGCAAATCCGCTGTCGCATCTCAGTCCCGACTCTATCCATGTCAACAGGACCATCTGCCTATACAGTATAGAGCTTGGAGGCACTAGGATCGTGTGTCCCCCAAGGTGTCCGAGGTTATGCATGAATCTTGTTGTAGTCCAAGCCATGCACAAGATTCATTTGGACATGCATGAATCTTGTTGTAGTCCAAGCCAACTTAGGTCAGAAGTTGCTTTGCGTCTGGCCTGGAGGGGGGCATTTCATTGCCAGCCGGGAGAAGTTGCTCCCGCAATAACGTGTTTAAGCCACATTAAATTAAAAATCTCTCCGAGCACATCATCGTTGCAATCGGAAAATCTCTTTTATAAATTACGTACCTAAATAAAGCAGTGACACTTGCATCTGACTACCCGTACATTGATTGAAGATTCAAAAACGCCAGACAAGTACAAAGCACAGATATTTTGGCGCCTTCATAGATTGGTTGACGTGCCAACTTCCTCAACATGTCTTCAGGAGATAGGTGCACGGCTTCTGGTGCTGCTTGGTTCACGTTCTCCTCGCTTGTCTGGAAGAAGGCATCTAGCATCTCCTCCATGCCGTCGTCTTCTGTCTGTAAGCCCTTTTCTGCTTCCATCCGTGACTCTATATTGGTCGGACCTTCACGCATAATCTTTTTTCTCTCTCTCTCTCAGATGTAGGTGCTATGTCGCAGAAATCAATGCCCGTTCCGTAGGAGTCGTATCGCAGATTCTGTACGGCATTAGGGAATTTCGGAGGTCATTTGGAGGGCCTTCTAAGAAAATGTATTTTTTGCACTCTCTCTCTAGAAAAAATGGCAAATAATAGAGCTGGGTCTTTCATAGTAAAAGTTAGATTCCTTACTCTTCTGAACATTCGTTCGTAGTGATTGAGGGATAATCCTCTTTTCAGTTGCATTGAATGAACCTCGTTAATATGGAGGGAATGAGGCTAACATGGAGGGATGAAGGCGCAGTCGCTATTCACTTTCCATTAAACCTGCACATTTGGCTAATGGCGCACTCCTCAAATGGCACAAATGTTACCCAGAAACGAGCCAAATATCACCTTCACATTGATTTGGACAATGAGTACCAACCATTGATTAAGCGTAGTAAAACAAACACACATATACCTCCCGCTTCCATAGACACGCTCAGAGCTCAGGGAGCTAAACACATAGATATCTGGACGAGAGGCTCTCTCTACCCTAAGAATCCAATGACTAATGCGTCTCCACCGTTTGTCAATCCTACATGCTTATTGACCTTTGCTGGTGATGGAGAAAAGGGCCTTCTGGGTTATTGTAAATCTCTTACAAGAGAAGCTGAAACTTACAAGGGCATTCTCCAAGCTCAACAATGTGAGATTGTTCGCCTTTTACATTTACATTCTACAGATCAGGTTACCATTTTGTAACATAAAACAGAGGTACAAGAACTGAAAGGAAAGGTGCGAAGTTGTCAAATGAAGGACACCATCTTGGGTGGTCGTATCCGAAAGAAGAAATTGCGCAATCTTGAAACATTGCAGGTTGCATCAGGAGGTCTCAAGAAAAGAATCCGAGCATTAAGGTGATGCTTCTTGGTTGGCTACATTGTCTTAGTTAAGTAATCTTTTCGTTTTTTCTTGTTATGCATTGTTTTCATGTCCCTAAATAGTGTTAGTGAAGCAAATTTTCTGTTATTTACTTATGCATTGTCTTCATGTAGAGATTCAATCTATCCTGACAAGGAAAACATTGACCCCAAAGCCAATATCGGAAAGAGATTGAAGCCACTTATAAGTAGAAGCCTGGCAGCAGATATAGTACATGACAAGAAGTTTAAGGTCCTACAACGAAATGTAGTGGACCGCTTTATTTCAGAGAACTCAGTGCCTGCAAAAGAGATACAAGGCACACTTGATTCACTTGGTGTAAGAAAAAGAGGATATTCGGCTATCCAAAAGTCTGTCTCATCCATCTTTGTTAAGAAGGGTATAAAATCCAAACTTCTACCATCAACCTCAAGTGTTTGGAAAGAGAGGCTTCAGCTTAACGAGGCACAGGGAGACTATCTTGGACGGCCCTTTCATATTAAAGCAACTTACAGTGGCCATGGAGCAAACATGGCATATGATGAGTTCAATAATATTTTTATGGACCTGCGGACATTACAGAAGAGAATGGTGGAGTTTTACAACATCACATTTGAAGAGTCACAAGGGGTATTACATTTTGTGTTAAAACTAGATGAGTGTGAGCTTGTTAAAGAGAAAAAGCTAGAGCGTGTTACTATTACTTTAATGAATAGAGCCCTCTCAAAGTGTCCCAGTGATGATCCTTTATATTTTAGTGTTCAATCAGAATCTAACATATGGTGGCTTGGTGCGTTTGAGGTAAGTGAGATTCTCAGGTAAGCTCAAATGTTCACATCTACTTAAGTCTCATTTATTTTGTGTTGCAGGTAAAGAAAGAAGATCATGAGATTCTATATTGGGTGTTCCATCAAACTAATATTCCGGAGGTGATTGATCGACAGACTCACCAGGGAGAGGTACTACGTCTAGATGGAAGGGGAGACTTTCAAGTTCAGTGGCATCTTGCAGGTGACCTCAAAACATTAAAGTGCATGTATAATCGTGGAATGGGTGCAATGGCAAAGTTGCCGTGTTTGTTCTGCATGGAGCCTGCAAAGGTCATGGACCCAAAGTGGTGGAGAAAAGCTCCAACACGTCACATTGAGGATCCTTCTTTTCGACCGGTTTTGAAAATACCACTTGTGAATGTCCACATTTGTACAATGCATGCCCTTTGTAGAATTGTGGAGAAATTGATCTACTTATATATCGGGTTTGCTTGGAAGATTAAGAACTCAGCAGAACGACAAGTAGCCCTGTAGTGCTTAGAAATGGTACTGTCGGATATGGGGCTTCATGATGGCAATGTGAAAATCCAGCGGGATGAAAAGAGATCAACTGCTGAGAAGGATGTCCCATGCAAACCATCCATCGGTGGGATGAAGGCACGGAGGTTTTATCTAAACCCCAAGGTACAAGAGATCCGAAGCTAATAAAACATGGAAAAATATATAACACATCTTATGTTAGCAAGGTAGAGTATCAGAGCTGGAAAAAGCTACATATTGCAGTCAAAGACCAAGAACCAACTACTCGTAACGCGAAGGCTGAGGTTTGGCGATCAATAGACATCCTATTTTTGATGTGCGACAAAGATGACTGGTCACAAGGTGATATGAACAAGTTCAAGGAGAATCTCAACCTTCTGAAAAAATCATTCAAGATAGCATGGACAGACACCCAGATTACTCACTACATAGTATTATCGTGTATTTCATTCTCTCTTATGTGCAAATATGTGAGTGTAAAACATTCTAACTAATATGTTTTCATATCCATCACATCATCTTCAATCATTTACCATATTTTATACAAAAGTATGGGAACCCGGCAATATGGAATACCCAAGGGATGGAAAAGTCTCATTACATGGCGAGAAATGCTTATTTCAGGCACACACGACATGGTGGCTCTCGAATCAAGGCTAACAGTTTGAGAGAACTATTTGAATGGTTCTATCGTAGAATCATTCATCGAATGCAGGCAAAATAAGTCTTGGCAAATTCAGCAACAGCACAAGCCATCAGACATTTACAACAACAAAAAGTTAAAAGATCAATGCAGCACAAGCCATCAGACATTTACAACAACAAAAAGTTAAAAGATCAATGGCATACAACAACTCCGCAGCTCGTGAAAGTCAACGAAGGTGGAGAGAGACAATGGTGTATGTGAATCACAAGTGGAGAAAGATACTCTGAGTGGATGACATTGTACAAAATTTACGTAATACATGATCTTATACAATTGCTACTTGAAGTGTATCAAAATTTTGAAGGTTCAATTTTGTTTTTTGGCACGTCACCCTTGTAACGAATCATGAGATGTTTGCCATACTCTAAAAGTTCATCTGGGTTTTGTCTACCAAGAGCTAGTGCCATTGTTGTGTAGGTGTAGTAATACGCTGCCGGACCACCTGTATAGCCCGGGCAGTAACCAAAACAATCTCTAGCAAACACTTTGCCCACAAGAATGACTTTATCTGCACTTTTGGGCAGCACGGGTCCACCCAAGAAGCGTGATAGTGTCTTGAATGTGTAAGTTTCTATTGAACCCTCTTGTGACATGGAATTGTGAAAAACTACTATCGGCGACTCGCAAAGCTTTGAAAGGTACTGCGCTAGGGCCGCATCCCTTCCACGATACTCTCGAGTCCACCGTCGAAGGAAGTCATCCTTGTCAGCAATCCAAGACTGCACATATCATGTCAGAAGTGACACAAAGAGAGAGAGAGAGAGAGAGAGAGAGAGAGAGAGAGAGAGAGAGAGAGAGAGAGAGAGAGAGAGAGAGAGAGTTACCATGAAGCTCTCATCCTGCAGAAAGAGGTTTTCCTGCCACAGGTCTACAGATGTAGTTGACCCCTGACCTGAATGGTTAAACCAATCCTCCACTTCTTTGTTACTTGTTGATGGTCTTAGGCTTTGTCTTATTGTTTGGAAGGTGGCTTCATCAGGTAGTGTCTCCTTGTATTTTTCAGCTTTCTCAAAGCATCTTCGGAGGCATTCCATTGGATTGCTGGATGTTTCCATTGCCTCATCAGCACTATTATCCTCTGAAACAAATCCACTCCTCTCCTCCTGGACTCTGGAAATAATAGCAAGGGAGAAATCCTCCCTTAAATAAAAGATGCTTTGCACATCATGTAATAAGATATAGGTCCTGTCTCCAATCCTGAAGTCAGGCACAGCAGGCAACATCATCTGAGAATTCTTCTCAGTGAAGTTACTGACATCCAATGGAAGTTTGATTTCTGTGGTTTTCACAGAGAGCATCTTACTTCTTTGTACTTCAATTGCCTCAACCTCAAGGTCGACTGTATCTTCAACCTCCTCGACTTCTTGTATATGAGTTGTCTCCTCACATTCTTCATCTGGTGCTGCATCCTGCTCCTCTAACACCTCATCAGGATTCTGCATGAGGAATCCAAACAGGCTGTTCAGGTAAATCATAAAGCCAAAGGCTTCCTGCTGAATGAGTTTGCATTGTTTTTGGTGCAAAGGGCAGGCTGAATGTCGGCAAGAATGTGGTAATTCCCTATACTTCTTCAGTCCCTGTCCCTTTCCACCACAGTCATTTAAATGCACAAGAGTCATAGTGGGCAGAACAACCCTCCCTACCTGCACCATCACTTCAAACTTATCTCTGTAGGACTGTGCTGAGCTAACAGGTCTTCAATGTCAAACTTTGGGTTAAACATAGAATGAACTAGATCAAACTTGTCCCCAGCACCACAAGATGCTGCAAAATCAAACAGCCTCTCATCAGTTGTAGCTGGGTCTTCCAGAGAAGACACATCCTCTTTGGCTTTACCTTTAGTTGCACAGGGACTACTTTCTGGCACATCTACATCATCTGAGAAGTCTATATTCCTCTTTCTTGTATTTTTCTTGACAAGTACTGTACAGGGTGAGGGAGCCTTGTAGGGTGAGGGATCCTCTTGGCTTGGTGACCTCTCTGATTGATCTTCACCAATTGACTCTTCTTCAGATATGTCCTGACAAAATTCAACAGTTCTTTTGGCAGAAACATTAAGCAACTGAGCCTGCAAAGGTTGAAATCCTGGCACAAGCTCTGGGTCTGGTTTCAGCCTCTTCTGCCTACTGGACCTTAATCCTATTCATCAGGAAACATGACAACTCTCTCTCTCTCTCTCTCTCTCTCTCTCTCTCTCTCTCTCTCTCTCTCTCTCTCTCTCTCTCTCTCTCTCTCCATATATATATATATATCTGTCTCTCTCCAAAGCACAAACAAAAACACACATAGTCTCTCTCTCTCTCTCTCTCTCTCTCTCTCTCTCTCCAAAGAACATTAAAAAAATACACATAGACTCTCTCTCTCTCTCTCTCTTTCTCTCTGTGTGTGTGTGTGTGTGTGTGTGTGTGTGTGTGTGTGTGTGTGTGTGTGTCTTTGTACTAAAGGCGCGCAAGGACGACAACATACTTTTTGCTACGCGCACCTTAAGTACAATTGAGAGACAAAGAGAGAGAGAGAGAGAGTCATAACTATACTATAGGCGCACGGAGAGAGCTGCAGCCAGTGTTTGGTTGCTCTGCACGCCGTTAGTAACGGGGACAGAGAGGGGAGGGAGAGATAGAGTGCATATGTCTCTGTGTGCGTGTCTGTGTGTATGTGTGTGTGTGTGTGTCTGTGTGTGTGTGTGTGTCTCTGTCTATGGAAGTATGTGTTGAGGTGTGTGTGTGTTGAACAACAGTATGAACAACACACACACACACACACACACACACACAATTTGTACCAACTGTTGGAAATACAGAGAGAAAGAGTGAGAGATCACCTTTTGTTGGTGGGGTTTGTAGAAACTCCAAGGGAGGTGTCTCCTCCATTGCTTTTTGTCTGTCAAACTGACTCTGTCTCTCTCCCTCTCTCTCTCTGAGAGTAAGGAGTCCCTCTCTCTATCTCTCTCTCAATCTGTCTCTTTCTCTCTCCTTCTCTCTTTCTATGGTTCTCTCTCTCTCTCTGTCTCTCTATCTCTCTATCTCTCTATCACTCTCTGGCAGTAATGAGGCTCTCTCTCTCTCTCTCTCTCTCTCTCTCTCTCTCTCTCTCTCTCTCTCTCTCTCTCTCTCTCTCTCTCTCTCTCTCAAAATCACACTTATAATGGATACACACGGCGACGCCCCACGTGTTACTATAAAATAGAGTATAATTGCATGTTGTCGCACGTGCGGTCATTATTGAGACCGTATACTTTTGTACGTCATATATAGAGGTCATGAGAGAGAAAAACCACACCTCGTGAAAGAGAGTGAGTGAAAGAGAGAGAGAGAGAGAGAGAGAGAGAGAGAGAGAAAGAGCCGTCGTCTGCGTCTCTGACAGCAAGCCGACCCATCTTAGACATAACGAAGGTCTGCGTCCTCAGGAGGTTTGGCCCTCTCTCTCTCTCTCCCTCTGCTTCTGAAATTTCCCTCTGCCTTTGCCTCTATATCTCTCTCTCTGTTTCTGTCACAGTATATTGCATATCTAGCTCTGTCTTAACAAACAACACACACATACAGTCACACACACACACACACACACACACACACTCACAAACACACAGACACACAAATAAAACATACACACACACACACATACAGACACACACACACACACACACATACAGACACACACACACACACACACACACAGAAACAGACAAATATAACATACACACAAACACACAGAGACACAAATATAACATACACACCAAAGAGACACACACTCACAAACCCAGAGACACACACTCACAAACCTAGAGACACACAAATCTAACATACACACACATACACACACAGATACAGACAAATATAACATACACACAAACACACAGAGACACAAATATAACATACACACACACAGACACACACACACATACAGAGACACACACACACACTCACAAACACACACACACACACACAAATATAACTTACACACACACACAAATACAGACACACACACACAGAGAGCCTCTCTCTCTCTCTCTCTCTCTCTCTCTCTCTCTCTCTCTCTCTCTCTCTCTCTCTCTCTCTCTCTCTCTATACTAAAGGCGCGCGTAGAGAGGCATAACCGGTGTGCATGTCTCTATGCGCATCGTTAGTACTATTCATCGCCAGTGCATGTGTGAGTGTTATAGAGAGAGGATGTAAGGCGGGGGAAAGAGAGAGAGAGAGAGAGAGAGAGAGAGAGAGAGTGAGTCTTTCTTTTACCTTATACTAACAGCGCGCGGAGGTGTTTTTTGAGGTCAAAACATGCTCCACGCACGCCTTTAGTAAAGGGAGTCTCTCACTCTCTCTCTATTTAAATATGCTAAGCGATAGAAAGGAGAGGGAGAGGGAGAGAGAGAGAGAGAGAGAGAGAGAGAGAGAGAGAGAGAGAGAGAGAGAGAGAGAGAGAGACTCCTCTTTTTGTATACAGTGAAATGGCTAGAACAAAAGCCACTGCAAGGAAGGCAGGCAAGGGACCAGGATTAGCAGCTAAGGCAAGTAGCAGATCTGCAACCCCAAAGAAAAGACCTGGAAAACCCAATAAAATTATGAAAGGTCCAAGGGTGAAGAAGTTACAAACCTGCATGGGACTTTTCAGAGAAATCAGAAAGGCACAGAAATGTGTAGATTTATACATACCAAAGCTGCCCTTTCAGAGGATGGTGAGGTCCATATGTGAAGAAGCTACCTGGGGCACCAAAAGGTGGAAGGTGGTGGCATTAATGGCTCTACAAGAAGCAGCAGAGGACTTCCTACTGGAGTACTTCAGTGACATCACCATTGTTGCAGCCCATGCCCACAGGGTTACTATAATGGACAAAGATAGTGAGACACTGAAAAGAATAAGGTGGAGGTATGACAAACTACTGGTCCCCAATGTCTGCATGGATAAGAAAATGAGGGAAATTTTGTTATAACCCCCTGAGCTAGTGCCACAACTCACAGTTGTAGATGTCACACATGATGTGAATACAAGGGCAAGGGCAGAGACTATTGCTCGCCAAACAGAGGACATGAGGAAAGCAGAGCTTAAGGAGAAAGCAAAAGTAGCAGTGGAGTCCCAGAGGCAAACAGAATGCAATGTGACCCTGTCCATAGAGGCAAGCAATCAAGAAACTCTACTTTCAATGAAGGATGGTTTACTTGCAGAGATACCATTTGTAGATGGAGCCAGAAAGCTAGCTCTGGAAAAAGTGGACATTAATTTATTGCAGAATCCAGATGCTCAGATTTCAGACACAATTATCTATGCTTGTCTTAAGTAAGTGTTACTATCTTGCTAGCTTTGAAAACTCAGATAATAGGTTTGCTAACTCAGGTAAACTCTCTGCAGCCTGATCAAAAGTCAACTCCCACTGCACACCCACACAGAGGTGTTTCTTCTTGATCCACAAATGTCAGTGATTATTAGACAAAAGAACAGTCCATCTGGGACCTTTGAGAGTTGGTTTCTCCACTATGCTATGCTGGAAGTTACTGTCATCATCTTTCCATATGAGAACAACCATCAGTGGAGTCTCATATGCCTTGATGTTGACCAACCAGCAGTGTGGGTGTTCAATTCAATAAAAGGAACCCACCCTGAAATTAGGCTGTAAGTGTTTTGTATCAGAAAGTGTTTCTTATAGATATCCATGTAAATTTGAAGCCTCATGCTAACATCTTGACGCTGCTTTGTGCAATTGTATAAAGAGGTTGTTGCTTGCCTATGGCAAGCTATGTGGAAGGTATGAACTATACAAGGCCCCAATCAAAGATGTACATGTCCCAAATCAAACCGATGGAAATTCTTGCGGCTGGAGATGTCTTCTCCATGCAGAATATGTCCTGCAAAGCTACTTTGCATTAAAACCTTTCATGACTAAGGTAACCATTTGGAAGTGCATTCAGTCAGTTTTGGTTTAGTTTATAAAAGAATTCTCACCATGTGGTCTTTCAATTTTGCAGAGTGCTTTAAAAAACTACACATATGATTATTTGCAAAGATACCGGGTAAGTTTAATATAGCACCTGCTTACTATGTCTAGCCCCATAGAGCTTAAAGATAGCGGCTTGGATGACCGCACTATTGATATGACAATACATGACATGCCACCACGACAAACCCCTGCATCCGATACAGTGGAATCACAACGGGCCGAGGGGGTCATATCAGCAGAAGATGAAAGAGCCGAGGATGAGGAAAGGTCAAATGAGCATATGGAAGGTGCTAGTGTACAACTAGAGGAGACAATGAAAGAGCCAAGTCAGCCAGTGGAGGAGCCAAAAGAGCCTATGGATGAAACCCAAGATGAGGAAAGAAGGCCTATAGATGAGCAAAAGGATATGGATGAGGAAAGCAGGCCTAGGGATGAGCAAACTGATATGGATCAGGCAAGGATGTATGAGGCAAGCCGGTCAACCGAGGGAGAGGAAAAGACCTTGGAGGAAACCTTGAATGAGGCAGAAAGAGCCATGGGGGAGACCCCTGATGAAGATGTGAATGATGAAGCTAAAGCAGAGGAGAGCAACAACGACATCAACACTACAGAGACCCAGTATGGACCCTTGCTACCTGTAGATACGGTTGTTCCGGTAATGTATATTCAAGTATGGAAAAATATGTTCAGCTTCTAACTACTTATATGTACTTGTCAACTTTTATAGAGGTTGATTATCTTGGACGTCAATGGATTGCTACTGATGCGCGTGCCTCTCGGTGACACAGAACCCTTTGAGGATTTGCAAACATTTCGGATGGGAACTTGTCGAGTCGTGGTTCGTCCAGGAACCAAGGAATTTATTCAGTTTCTTCTTCCGCGCTTCAGAGTTGCCATATGGTCTTCAATGCAAAGGCAAAACTTGTCGCCACTAGTTACAATAGTTTGCAGTGTATGCGGCGCTCACACGTCAGATTTTGCCTTTTTGTATGATCAAAGAAAATGCGTTACCGTTGAGGGCCACTACCACCCTAAAAAACCACACTTACCTCTTTTGTACAAACCGTTTAACCAAATCGGTGTACCCTTTGATGCAACTAATACACTACTGATTGATGATACTCCTGAAAAGGGAGAACTAAATCCGCCGGGAACAACTATCTCACCATCTTCTTTCGAGGGGCATTCCTTTGATTTTTACCTTGAAGACATTCTGATTCCATACTTACAGAAATTGTATCTCAGTCCATTGTTCATGGACGAGTTTGTACTTTCTAATGAATTAAGATGACTCTTCTATCATGTCTTTGTCTTGTTTAACATTGAGAGAGAGAGAGAGAGAGAGAGAGAGAGAGAGAGAGAGAGAGATTTGACATGGTAAAGAAATGTATTTCAAGCACACTTTTTCACAGGGCACAATTGACAAATGAGCTCAATAAACTTCATGTATTGAAAGTCATTTGTATACACTTGGGTTCACAAGAATATCTGTTACATTGACACTACTTCAACCCGACCATCCAACTCTTTGCACAAAATATATTTTTCCCTTCGCCGCATCACCTTACGGCTAGCTAGGAAAAAGGAAAAATATGATAGGTCCCTGTCCATTGACTCTTCAATTATGTCATGCCGCAAATGCTGAAGACTGCATAGCTCCCTTATTGTAACCACCAACAGTAGGCCATGCTCTTTATCAATCACTTCCACATCCATAGCAGGATTATCTTCCAAACCTGCAGAAACCTGGTCCATAGGAATGTACTTACTATTGAGCATTTGTGATCGCATATACCAAAACGAGAGTAACAGTGATTGGCTTGCAATCATGTACTTGACAATTAGAGTATCAAGCGCGACCTCACACCGTAAACCAATCTCTTTCTTTACATACCATCCTCTGTCAAGAAGTTTGTCACAGGATGACTGTTGAAATGACTTGCACATGAACATAGTTTTCGTAACACGGATGTTGTAGCTATGAAACAGCTCTATGAAGAGTGCAACAGGACAAAAGTTTGCAATTCTAACCAGTTTGGTGGGAATAGAGCTACGTAGAGACCTCTGTATATCCTTGTAGAGATAACTTCGCATTGCCTCCACCATTGTTTCCTCGAGAACTGGCCAGTCCACAGTGTTCCAATCAGTTGGTAGAGGCACTTTCACCAACATGCCATTCTTATTCCCTGAGCTGAGTTGGTAGAAGTGGTCATAAAAAAATATTCCCTCATCAGCCAGGCTTTTGTTGCTCCTCCCTGAATACTGTAGAGAACCAATGTGGGCATGAACAACATGGAAGAGGCCTATTATGCACTCCACAGGCTCCCATTGCTCATAAGAAGAGGGATAAACATCTGCAATATATATAAGAAGAGTTTAACTAAGAGTATCAATAAGTAAAAATGACAAATCTAATGTAATTGAGCTGTGAAGAATGGAGACATTGCTCATAAGAAGCAGGAGAAACATTGCAAAATATATAAGAAAAGCTATAATGAGAGTATCAGTAAGTTCACATGTCAAGAGTACTTACAATTGCAACGTGGTTGATGTATATCTGATACATTTCCACCGTTTGCTATCACCTCTGGATGGGTAAACACATGCTAAACAAGAACTTCCTTTACAGATCTTTTGCCTATTTCAACTTTGAAATCCAACACTCTGGCCTTCCATGCTGAGCGGTAAACGTTGATACCACTAGATCTCTTGGGTATTCTTGGTTGCATGAGGACCCATGAACCTTTGTTTATCCTTTGTCCAACCCATTGGTTCTCTGCACTTATTGAAGTTGATATTGTAATTGAGGATATGCTACTACTTGGCCTTCTAGGCAAAGTGCAGCTGTTGGTTGTTGGTGTGGGAGACAGTAAAAACCTGGAGCTTCTTGGGCGAGAAGACGTGGAAGCCATAGCTCTCAGAGAAAAGCTTTAGTGGAGGGAGATTCACTTTGAAAGCATTCTAATGGAGAGAAAGTGTTTTAGAATTCCAATATCTTGTGCGGGCTTAATGGTCACCCTCCAGTACGTTAATGACCATAAGAGAATATCAGAAGTGGGACCACATGCAAGCACCTAAAAGCTCGGTAAAAGGAAGGAAATTACGATGCTACAATCCTAGATTCGTGAAAGTTTTATGCTATTTTCCTATTTTTTGAGTCTTTCCACGTACTTTCCTACGTGACGTAGCCTTCGTGCTCATTGGACGCGCTCTATTTTTCTCTCTCTTCATATGGCCCTCCAAATGACCTCTGAAATTTCCTAATGTTTCTCTAGCAAACTCTCCGTACTTGTGCAAATGCTCATTACATATCCTACACTTGCGCAGGATTTGATACTTGCAGAGTGTGCACGAGCATGCAATCTTTTCCTCCATGTTAGTTGATGACGTTGCCATCTACAATGATTATGAATGTTGTTTTAATATATATATATATATATATACTCCTCACAATGTAAACTACCTCGCATTCTCTAGTATTGCCCAATCTCCGTACACCTCGGTCCAGAGGTGTACGGAGATCAGGACCACCAGGTCAAAATCTCGTCTTTATTGGTCAGCCTATATGGGTAGACACATACGTGCACTCCCAGGTGTACATGGCAATGCATGTAGCAAGCAAAACCCCTTTGCCTCTTTTAGTTCCATAGTTTCTTCTCTGTCTACGTACCCTATCTCTCGTTCTTTCTCTCTCGCTCTCTCTCTCGTTATCTCTCTTTCTCTCTCTCTCTCTCTCTCTCTCTCTCTCTCTCTCTCTCTCTCGATATCGCTCTCGCTAGCTATCTCTCTTTCTCTCTCTATTTCCCTATTTTCCTATCTCTCTCTCTCTGTCTCGCTCTCGCTAGCTATCTCTCTTTCTCTCTCTATTTCCCTATTTTCCTATCTCTCTCTCTCTGTCTCGCTCTCCACTTCCCTCTCTCTCTCTCTCTCTCTCTCTCTCTCTCTCTCTCTCTCTCTATATATATATATATATATATATATATATATATATATATATATATATATATATATAACTCTCTTTCTCTATCTCTCTATTTCCTATCTCTCTCTCTCTCTCTCTCTCTCTCTCTCTCTCTCTCTCTCTCTCTCTCTCTCTCTCTCTCTCTCTCTCTCTCTCTCTCTCTCTCTCTCTCTCTCTCTCTCTCTCTCTCTCTCTCTCTCTCTACTGATCGAACGAGCGACTAAGCTAGGGAGATCTAGACGCCCACGAGTGCGGAGGACTACACAACATCGACAGAGGCTGCAGCAGAGGGTCTAGCTAGGTCACTTAGGCTCAACATGCACAACGTCCAGTCAGACTACTGACCATGCAAGAGATTGATGAGATCCACCAGCGACAGATGTTGGATCTCCTATGATCTACATATGCCAGCTAGCTGGTTTAGCCGTTTAGTCCACACCCAGCAGTTTAGGATTCCATAATATTTTATTTTGTCATCTTCTTACTCTGACTTTGTATCAGATCCATCACATTGTAACTTTCTTGTCTCATGTCTCATAGGTCACTTTGGCCTTTTGAAGACGTTAATATAACATTTCATTTCATTTCTCTCTTTAATTTTAATTTCCTAAGCATGCATTAATTCTCTCTCTCTCTCTCTCTCTCTCTCTCTCTCTCTCTCTCTCTCTCTCTCTCTCTCTCTCTCTCTCTCTACACACACACACACACCTCTCTCTCTTTCCTACACACACACATGCACACACACACCCCTCTCTCTCTTTCCTACACACACACACACAGCTCTCTCTCTCTCTCTCTCTCTCTCTCTCTCTCTCTCTCTCTCTCTCTCTCTCTCTCTCTCTCCTCCTACACACACACACGATGTAGAGAGAGAGAGAGAGAGGGAGGGGTTGGGGGGGGCGGAGATGGACATAATATCTACGCAGCAGGTTTCGACCAAGATCTGAGCAGACGAAAATGGCCCCTGTACGCGGGTTTCGCTTTTTTTCCCCAAATTTTTTAGCGTCGCTACACGCGTCGATATATGTGTGGAAAATAAATCCTTTCCACGCATATATCGACGCACACTACGACTCGTATATCCACGCGTATAGCGATGCACGCTAATTACGTCGATATACACGTGGAAAAGCATGGCCGTCGATATATACGCGTTGATATCTTCATGTAGTGTTGTAGTGGTGTCAATTGTTAAGATTACTGGCCTTCCACATTTGTAATCAACCTTCCTCAAGGTAGGAGCCTCAAGAAGCATTTTCTTTAGCTTCCTGATAGCCTTCGTATGGACTTCTTCCCAAACAAACCTCTTTCCTTTCCTTAGCAATTGATAAAGCACTTCTGCAATATGAGAAAAATGTGGCAGCCAAATAAGATAGAATACACATGCACCCAGAAACCGATGAACTTCAGTAACCAAAGAGCACGTTTCTTTCATCTTTTGAATAGCTTCAACTTTAGTTGGACTCGGCCTTCTACCTTCTAGACTACACAAATGCCCCACAATTAAAACCTCTTTAGCACCAAAAGTTGATTTTTGCCTTGAAAGTGTCAAGTTAACTTCTTCAAGCCTGGACAAAATAGCATCACACTCAGCAATACGTTGAGCAACAAAATGTTGGCATCCCCTTTTATATTTTACCTCATCTTTTGAGCCTTCCTCACATCCTTTAATTAGTAAATCATCAATCAAAGCCATAGTAACATGAGAGATAAAGTCCCTTAATACCTTATTCATGCCGTTCATCATATGAGCTACAGAATTAGTATCACCATGTGGCAGAGTGTACATCCTTACCAAGCCAAGGGGTGTACGCATCGTAGTAAGATCCTTGCTCTCCAAAGCTAACTGAAATTGATCATATCCAGAGTAAAGATCACCCATAGAGTAGATTGATCTACCTGCAAAGGCCTCAACAAATTCATCCACGATTGGGCCAATACCCACATTGCGGATTGTTACATTGTTAACTGGCTGCATGTCCTGTATGAACCTTAAAGTATCATTTTTCTTTGGAACGGTGAACCATCGATTGGATTATGGCACACACAATGGCTCCAAAATTCCCATTTGTATCCTTTCATTGACTAAATTGACAAGCTTTGGCAAGTGAGCTTTAGGAACTGGAATGGGATGTAAGCTCCATGGCATGTGAGGAACAGTGAATATAACCATAGGTGAAACAACACTTGGATCCACACACCCAATCTCACTTGGCTCAAAAGCAAAAGCTTTACCCTGTTTTTTGAGCATACCTTAAAAGCACTTGATTTCCTTTTCGTTGAGAAAACCATCTTCACCAACCTTCAGCTGCTACAATGTCTCCTTGGTAAATTTACGCCCAATGTCCTTTGGATTCCTGAGCATAGGCTATCGAGAAGCTTCTTCAATCACCCCATCACTTCCTTCTGGTAGAGGTGTAGCCACTGGTCTCACTTTCTTTGCAATTGTCTTGTACTTCGTCTCTACCTGTCCTTCAACTGCTTTACCCAAGTCATCCTCAATATGCATAAGTGCCTCGTATATGTCCAACTCTTCATACATGTCCATTGAGTGCACTTTAACAACTTCAGTTCCACTTTGTAATTTGTTTTGCCTGATATCATCAAGCTCTCACATAGTGTCAACATAAGAAATCTCTTTGAAGATTCCTGAAATCACATCATTTGGTCCAAGCACATCACATCGTTGCAATTCACTTTGAATATTTGAAACATATATTTCTCCCACTTACGTAAATCATTAATTTTTTTGTAAGATACTGAACCTTCAAATGTCAATCCCAAAAACCCCAAAGAGAAGGTCTCTCTTTGTGAGGACTTCTCCTCACTTGTACCACCATAGTCCCACTTTATAGTGGAACCCCAAGGAGATCTTGAGCAAACATTTTTTCTTTAAACTCTTTGTGTATCTTTGGCATTGGACGATCACGTAAGCTATCTTTGTTCATGGCATGGTCAACACATGCACTAAAAAATTGAATCACTTTCTTACCATCTTGGCTCCGCACCCTGGCATAGGCTAAGCCATCATCTAGCACCTTGGTTTCCATTCTCACAGCTATAATGTAGGGCTGTCCCAAAATCAATGGGTAGGAGGAATGCTCCTATATGAAAACGTTTTGCTCATCATAGACATCCCCAATAGTTACCTTGACGTTTGCACATGCACCATAAATTCTACCTGGAAGCATGTTGGCAGCTCATATCCACCATCCGCGGTCCACATCAATAGGCCACTTCCCCTTCTAGTACAAATTCTTTGCCATAAGATTGATTTCTGAACCATGGTCTATAAGGTCTACGACCGGCTCCTCAATGTTGCCAAGCTTTACCACAATTTTAATTGTTGCTCTTGCCCAATGAGTCCTTGAAATGTGACTCTTGGGTATAGTTTATTCATCTTTCCCATCATTAAAATGCATGTTTCTTACCTGGATACAATCGGGTTTGAAACCACCACATGCTTTAAGTCTTCTTCTTCAAGATCTGCTAAATATTCTTCATAATCATCCAAAATTTCTTCAATGTGTTGAACCACTTGGCTCTTAACTTCCAATTCTAGCTCTTGCTCACTCGGTATTTGCCGTTTCCTTTTTATAATGTCGATGATCTCTTCATGGAACTCACGCTTAGCAATTCCTAGAATACCCCCCAATGGTGCTTATATGTTTTTTCTCTTGTAAAACCTAGATATTATTCCAAACATGAGTTTCTAAAAATAAACAAATTTACATACAAATATACATCTATATATATATATATATATATATAGTTACATAATTAATTTACCTCCAAGAAATCAAGGTTTCTTGAGCTTTAGATTTTATCTTCAAAATCTAAACATATGATAGAATAGATATAAGTTATATGATTCAAAAAAGAATAGGATATGCATGAGCTATTTAATACAAAAGAATGTAATTAGCACAACGTTTAGTTCCAATAAGATTTAGGAATAAACTTTACAATGATTTTTTATCTCTCAAAGCTTCTATGAGAAAACAATGTACCTCCATGTTCATATGCATACCTTAAATCTACATATTTATTATGACCAATAAACAAATCATATACTAATACCGTGTAACTATCTATTATATCTAGCATTTGATTCTCATTAGATTTATTTACTCCCTAAAGTGATGACTATTATGAGTTATAATTCTAAGTAGGCATCCCAACCTGTAGGCATCAACTCTCTTTCAAACTCCAAAGATAGAGCAATTCGTGTCTCCTCCAATGGTAATAATCTCAAGATAGCATCTGTCATTTTCCTAATGCAATGAAAAATATATATTTAGATTATTTATATATTCATTCATAATTTGACCATACTGTAAACCATTCATATATTTTTATATCTTTTTATACATAGAATTTTTATAAAAAAACTAGGGACTCTTTAAAAAAAGGATTAATCCAATACCATGTCAAAAAGTTTTGTATCTTCTCTATTTTATTATATATTACTATCCAAATCACTATTATAAGTGCATTAAATAATTATCTTGCCATAACTATAAGCACTCAAAGGTCATTTTCTTACTTTAAATTGTTATTTATATTATTAAAGTTTTTATTTTTTTACTCTTTGTTGCTATTGAATATAAGCACCTAAAATAAGGAAAAAAATAAGTCATACCTTTGTGAAGGTTATAGAGTCTTCAAAGTAGAGAACAAATGAGCAAAATTTATGGTAAACAATTCTTCCAACTCTAAGTGACTGCAAGGAGAGATCTTTCTTATGTTGAAAATATTCAACTACATGCATATGAAAGATGACATGCTAACAATAAATTATAAACCATGAAAGTTCTTAGTTATATATGTTTGTAAATCATAATTAAGTTACTATTAGACATTTTTTATATATTCATATTTGAAATCAATATGAATCCAAATTGATACATACAAAAAATCTCAAGTTAAGGCAAGTAGGACCATTTATTATTGAAAAGATTAAGTAATGTGTATGATAGAGAGAGAGAGAGAGAGAGAGAGAGAGATAGAGAGAGAGAAGGCAATGGGTTCATTGCAAATGTAAATGATTTTTTGTCAAGGCAGCTCTCACAATCCTTGTTGTGCTTGTCAACAATATTTAATAACACTATTCTTTGACGTGGTAAATTTATCCTCTTAAAAATAATCTTATATAGTAAGGCTATTCTATTAATGTTTTCCTTTTAATTTATTTATTTTTAGATAAAGATAGATAGGTGGTTTACACTACCTTGAGGTATCCACTCAAAGTTAAAAAGTATTCGACAACCTGAAGTTCCCATGACATCAATTAATAGTATACACAAAAATAGTTTGAAAACTTTAGATGCTACCATAATATGTAAAAGGTCTCAATATGATGAATTGAGCAAGAAAATAAAGTCTCAAATATTTGTAAGAAAATCTTAGGTAGGTTTTTGAAGGAAAAATGTTTTGTAATGGGGTCATTGAAAATATAATTGAATTTTAAGCAAGTTATTTTTAGCCATTCTTATTGTGATTGTCAACAATATCAACCTAACACTCTTCTTTAACATGGCAAATTTGTCCAATCTTCAAAAAAATTGCACACACACCACATACTCTATCAAAAGAATCCGAAAAGACCAACAATAATGTGGTAGCAGCAATAGAGGCATAATAAACGACACATGCAATAGTGCCTCCATTTGATAGGGCATGTCACATGTGTATCATGCTTAATTAAAGTGGGCGAATCACAGAAAGAACAAACTCTCTCTCTCTCTCTCTCTCTCTCTCTCTCTCTCTCTCTCTCTCTCTCTCTCTCTCTCTCTCTCTCTCTCTCTCTCTCTCTCTCTCTACTCAAAGTTAAAAAGTATTCGACAAGTAACTTGCAGTTCCAATAACATCAACTAAGAGTAGACACAAAAATAGATGTTAGTTTAAAAACTTTAGATAACACCATAATATGTAAAATGTTGCAATATGATCAATTGAGCAAGTAAATTAAGACTCGAATATTTGTAGAAAAAACTTAGGTAGGTTCTAGAAAGAAAAATATTTTGCAATGGGGTCAGTGAAAATGTTATTGATTTTTCAACAAGTTATTCTTAACCATTCTTTTTGTGCTTGTCAACATTATTAACCTAACACTCTTCTTTGACATGGCAAATTTGTCCAATCTTCAAAAAAATTCACACACACACCACATAACTATCAAACATAGCCCTTTTTCTCAAAATCATGGCTAGAACTTCTGTGATTTAGATAACTTTATTAAGTTAAACATCTTTTGCGGATTGTTGTTGCAAGACATTGATGGTGTTGTAATGTCAAGTAGGCATCATGGGAATCAGGCCTCTATTTGTTTCTGATGTCTCAAACTCAAGTGCAACAAATAGGCTGCCTTATGACCCTCTTCATTCTGCTACACCCATCATGATGCATGCATGTGCCATGACCAATTATGAGTTCTCTTTCCCTCTAGGAGCTAGAGCTCCTTGGTCAAACTCGAATTGTTTTTCCCAGATCGGTGTTTTGCCTATTACCACATTCTTTCAAGATGTAATTGTATATGATTGCGTTTGAAGAGTTTCCCGTGCTTCACAAAACCCAGGGCTTGCTAGCCCTGCCCTTTTGGAAAAACCCCGCAATGAGTTTGCATTCCAAAAGACGACCTCTTTATCAAGAGCCCCTTACTAACATGTTTCGGGCATGAAGCTCTTGAATCCCCTTTTGTGCTTTCTTACATGCACCACATTTGGCATACAAATGGGGCATTTTCTATGAACCTCTTGTGTAGTGCCACATGCCCTCAAGATGCAAGCATAAATGATTGCATATGAGCTGATACTCCTTACTCTAAATCATTTTTTTCCCCAGATCGACGTTTTTCCTAGTAACACATGCATTCAAGATGCAATTGCACGTGATTGCATTTGGAGAGTTTTCCTCGCTTCACCAATCCCAGATGTTGCTGGCCCTACCCTTTTGCACAAACCCCACAATGCTTCTTTATCAAGAGCCCCTGACTAACATGTTTCAATAGACAGGAAGTTCTTCAAACACATTTCGTGGTTTATAACATGCACCGCATTTGGCATACAAAGGGGTAATTTTCTATGAACATCTCGTGTAGTTCCACATGCCCTCAAGATGCAAGCGTAAATGATTGCATATGGAGAGAGACCCTCAATTTGCATCCACCAAAGACAACCCAAAGTTTCTTGGCCTACAGCTTCCTGGAGAGTGCATAGACATTTATCACAGGGGATGGATCTAACTTATCCATAGGTGGCTTTGATGACGGTGAGTATTGGATATATCTTCCTAGTGGTGGAATTGCAGATGAGGTGAGGATTGGCAATCTACCTATGGTCAAGGTTTATGCTCATGCAAAATAGATGTTTGGAGCCTTCACAGATATTGGGTGCTGCAAGAGCCAAATTTGAGATTATACACTTGGACCTTGGAAAAATGGAGGAGCATGTTTCTGAATGGGAGCATGTCACTTTACGGATCAATAACTTGAAAGGAAAGCTTTCAAAGGTCTTTTTTGTCACAGCAGAGTGGCAATGTGTGGGTTGATCCGAACGATCTAGAGTACGTTAATGGAAACAAATTTGTGGTATATGCATCTAGATCGGGCCATGCAAGCTATCCTCATCCCGATATTTACGTGATCATGGAGTGAGTCTTAGGAATGATGTAGATAAAAGTCTCTTTTTTTTTGGATTCCAGTCAAAATTTTGAAATCATATATGCATACTACCATGGATTTGGAAATGTTTTTGAAGAGCCCGCATGGCTGCAGTTCATGTGAAAATGGATGCAGGTTGTCTAACACAAACTAAAGCGAGTGGGAATTGTGAGGCTTGTAAGGATTGGCATGGCTATAGAAAAGCGAGCAACCAAAGCTTTTGGGTGCCCAATGGCATATAAAGGTAGTTCAACAAAGTTAGGAATACTTAAATCTTACTATTCCAGTGTAATAGAGTTGGCAGCTAATTCAAATGTTTTGATGATCACTTGCCCCTTGATGGAGGGGACAAAGGTAAACATTAACCTGGAAGTCCTCAATGCCTTGGGTCTAGGTGGATTCTCATAAACATAGCTCGAGGTCCAATAGTGGATGAAGCAGAACTTCTAAAGGCATTAGTGGAGGGACATATCGGAGGAGATGTCCTGGATGTGTTTGAGAATGAGCTTTATGTCTCCTAAGAGTTGATGTCTTTGGATAGTGTTGTTCTGACTCCTCATGTTGGTAGTTTGACATGGGAAACCTGGTTGGCTATAATAGATCTTGTTCTTTCCAACCTTAAGCATATTTTGATGGCAAGCCTCTTCTAACTCTAGCCTAAAGGTAAACTAAGCAATCTACCCACATTGGTTAATGAAATTATGAAGATTATCTCGTTGGACATACTTGCTACCATTTGTTATCTACAATGTGGCTGCCCTCGTTGTAGTACCATGCAATCATCAGGATGGGAAAGCAAATTTTGGAGGGCGCCTTAGCAAACAGGAGGTATATGCATCTCGATCGGGCCATGCAAGCTATCCTCATCTAGGGATTCACCTTCTAAGTGATGATGGAGTGGGTCTTAGGAATGATGCAGATAAAAGTCAGTATTTTCTGGATGCCAGTCAAAATTTTGAAATCATATCTGCAAAATACCTTGGATTTGAAAATGATCTTGGAGAGCCTACATGGCTACATTTCATGCAAAAATAGATGCAGGTTGTCTAACACAGACTGTCTTAGTGCATTGCAGGCAAGTGGAAAGCGAGTGGGAATTGTGGGGCTTGTAAGGATTGGCATGGCTATAGCTAGGCAAGCGGACGAAGCTTTTGGGTGCCCAGTGGCATATAAAGGTAGGTCAACAAGGTTAGGAATACCTTATTTTTACTCTTCCAATTCAACAGAGTTGGCAGTTAATTCATATGTTTTGATGATCACTTGCCCCTTTATGGAGGGGACAAAGGGAAACGTTAACCCGGAATTCCTCAATGCCTTGGTTCCAGGTGGATTCTCATAAACATAGGTCGCGGTTTGATAGCTTAAGGTCCGATAGTGGATGAAGTAGAACTTCTTAAGGCATTGGAGGAGGGCCGTATTGCAGGAGATGTCTTGGATGTGTTTGATAATGAGCCTCAGGTCCCCCAAGAGTTGTTGGTTCTAGATGGATTCTCATAAACATAGGTCAAGGTTTGATAGCTTGAGGTCCGATAGTGGATGAAGAAGAACTTCTTAAGGCATTAGTGGAGTGTCGTATTGGAGGAGATGTCCTGGATGTGTTTGATAATGAGCCTCAGGTCCCCCAAGAGCTGTTGTCTCTGGATAATGTTGGTATGACTCCTCATGTTGGTAGTTTCACATGGGAAACTAGGAGGGCTATAGCAGATCTTATTGTTTCCAACCTTGAAGCCTATTTCGCTGAAAAGCCTCTTCTAACTCCGGTTTGAAGGTAAACTAAGCAATCTACCCACATTGATTAATGGAACTATGACAAATCTCTCGTTGTACATACTTGCTAATGATTTATTATCTACAATGTGGTTGCCTTCGTTGCAGTACCATGCAATCATCAAGAAAGGCAAGCAAATTTTGGAGAGCACCTTAGCAAGCAAGAGGCAAAGAAGAACATGGAAGCTTGCATGCGTAGAATCAAATATATCCTATCCCTTGCTGCAATACCTCCGCATCTTGCATCTCGTTGTCTTCCTTTGACCTCTATTCGCATCTCCCATCCTCTATTGTATGTGCTCATCTGCGCACAAATGTGAAAGCAAATGAGAAGAGCAACAAATGACTACCTGCAATAGTCTCTTATGATTTGTGTGCATTGGATTTATCCATTGGAACTATGCCATTGGTAAGGAACATGAGGGCATGATCCTGGCCTTGGCAACTTGGTAGACTAAGCAATCTACCCACATTGGTTAATTGGAACTATGACGATTCTCTCGTTGGACATACTTGCTACCGTTTCTTATCTACAATGTGGTCGTCCTCGTTGTAGTACCTTGCAATCATCAAGATGGGTAAGAAAATTTTGGAGGGCGCCTTAGCAAGCAGGAGGTATATGCATCTAGATTGGGCCATGTTTGGTGGATATGAGCGAGCAGGCGTATGCACACTAAACCCGGCAGATACTCAATTTTTTTGGAAAAAACCCTGTAATTATGTCTAAAATGAGTTGTAATCAGAAGAAGATTAGACCATATTCTTTTTTATGTTCTTTGAATCTACCCCTTGTAAGAGGCCGGGCCGTGGGAAAGCCCCCTAACTTTTAAAGTCAAAACCCTTAGTTTTGAAAAGTGGATTATCATTAGCTTGGAGAAGAAAACATGCGCTGTTAAAGCTTCTTGTGACTACAATTTGTAATCATTATTTCTCCTGAACGGGTAATCAGAATTCTATTCCGAATAGTACATTGCGTTCCTTGTCTCTTGATCTTCGATCTAAGTGTAATCATTTCCAATTCTGATGTGGTTCGTGGTGAGTCGTTTGTGAGCTAAATGCATTGATTTGAGAGTTAAAATGGTTGTTTTTTTATGTTTTGACCTTGGATAAGTGTTTCTATGCGTAAGGTGGATCTTTCCAAGTACTTCTGTTTCAGTTTTCTACATATTTTTTGTGATGGATTGTGATTTATGTACCTTCCCAAATGGTGACAGAACTTGGTAGGATTGAGCCCATAAGTGTTGTAATACCTCTCCTTAAGTTTCGTGACATTCTGGATTTGTTTGGATACCAAAACGGCGTGATTGTGTTGAGTGTTGAGAATGGACGTATACTGATTGTCTAACTAGGAAGTGGTTGATTTGCTTTTATTGTAAGAACGAGTAGTCTTCGAGTTCACTTTGATGAGATTGACACTCTCATTAAGTCTCTGTGCCCCACTTCGAGTCGCTTCCTTGCATATTGACATTATGTTAGTACAAAAGAGCTATGCTGCAGACGTTCGTCGCGGTGACCCGTTAACATTGGCGCCACTGCCGGGGAAATCGACCCTTAGGTGGTGAGTGACTCAGTGTACAAAAAAACAAAAAAGAGAAATCTCCCTTAAAGCTTTTGATACCCATTCCGTTTACCCATAGACAGTGAAGCAGCTAGACGTAGGTTTAGTGCTTAATAGAGACTGGAGTCCGAAACTAGCCAGTGCTATTCCTTAAGAGAAAAGAAAGTTGTGAGTGAGGTACAAGATAGTATTTCGTTCTTTGAGTTTTCACATGCTTGGAAAGGGCTGTTCCACCACACACATTTTTGTTATTTCTGAACTGTTAAGTTCAGTTATGTTTGCACATTCATTTCAGTTGTAGGAGTAGGTTAGGTAACAAATTACACCATCATTTGTGGCCAAAAGGATCGAGGAAAAAAACTGTCGAAAACCTTATTTTGGTGTTGAAGACCATAACTCGGGAAAATTGAAGAAGTGATGGTCAGAGCTTCAAAACTGGACCAAACCCAGTAAAACTTTCAAGAAGGGGATAAAAACACTTGTTGAAAAAGACTGTGCAAAAACCTATCAAAAATCTTGCCCAACATGGATCACGATCCATGTACCTTTTTGGTAAAATGTGCTAAAATTATTTCCTCTGCTTAGAACAGGCTCTCAGGCATCAAAACATTGAGTTTGGTGAGAAGAAGAGGACAAGAAGATCATAAAGATCGAGATTGGGGTGATCAGACCAAAAACCTTGGAGAAAAGGGGAAAACAAGGAAAAATTGAACTTTTAATTGGCCAAATCCAAAAAGAGATGAGAATTGGGACCAACTAGAAACAAGGAATCCACTGAACCAAATTTCATGCCCAGATGCTTCCCAACATGGATCGCGATCCATGTTCCAGGTAGGCATCTGACATCAAGATTTGACCAGTGCACTCCTGATTATTAGTTGAACAACTTTTCCAAAAGGAGCCATAGACAAAAAGTGAAAAAGCTCGTCAAAATACCAGAAAAGAAGTGGTTTGCAAAAAACCGCAAAACAGACACAAAACTTTGTTTTTCACTTGGAAAAAACTGACCAAATCCAAAAATACTTGGGGAATAGCATCACCATAGCTTGTGTGATCAGCTCACAAAGTGTCAGTCCAAAATCATGCCAAACATGGATCGCGATCCATGTACCTTTTTGGAAGTTTGAGCTGATAAAAGACAAGCAGGGAATTGATAACAATTGGAGCACTTTCTCCTAAAGGACCATTATCAGGAAATCTCAAAAAGAGGGCAAAAGGTGGCAAAATCAGGTCAAGGGAGGAAACCACTGACATAAACCCTAAAATCGATTTTTGCATGTCCTATAAAGCTTTAAAACATTCAAAAACCATATACGCACCATCACTAGGCCAAGGACTAGTTGTAGAACAAAATTTAGTGTATTTTGACACAAAGGTAGATGGATCGTGATCCATGTTCCTTTGACGCAAATTGACACCAAACTAGTACCATAGCTAGAGAGTATCACAGAGAGTCTAGTGGTCCTTCTAGAGTTGAAATTGGGTGCAAGAAACCCTTCCAAAAGCTCAGAACTGAAAGGAGCTCAGGCAAAGTGACAAAATCAACTTAGCTTCCAATCTAGAGATTCATTTCTGCAAATTTTGATACCATAAGATCCCCTAACCATGCTGAAGCTGAGGGTATCAACAAAATTTCAAATGGCTTTTCAACATGGATTGCGATCCATGTACCTCTGAGCCAGAACAGAGACAAAAACTTACCACACAAGGAGCTAGGCCATAGCAACCAGGTGTTTCTTTCAAAATTGAAATTGGATCAAAATTGTTGAGGTTGTGTAGGGAATTGTGTACCGAGTTTTGTCGAACAAAAGCAAGAACTGACAAGGATAGCTATAAGCTTACAGCTATCAAGCACATTCTTGAGAGGTTACAGGTACTGGAAGATACTATCCAGCTAGCAAGAACACACGGGAGATTCAAACTATTTAATGAGGTAGCTTGGTTTGGATTTTTCTTGTTACCCATTATTCATGAGTCTGCGATTAAGAAGATTGTATCAGAATAGGAACCACAACATCTTTGATCAAGGGAGTAATCACTCAACAGAAGCAATCGTGAATCAGAGACCACTACCACCTTTGGAACCCATTTTGGAGGAGAATTTCTTTAACACTTCGTCTGAGAGATCATACGACCTCATGACTGAAGATTCTAACAAGTCAAACCCTAAGGGAACAGATTCGATGGGTGCAGGTCCTTCACAGCCCACATCTAATGTAAAGTTGTTGTATCTGAAGTTTCAATTTGAAAATGTGCTTAAATCCAAAATCTATAAGGATGGAATGGACCGCCATTGTGTTAAGTTGGAAAATAGGCCGAGCGAGTTCAGAGACCTTGTAGATGTTGATTATGACGGGGAGAGGTATTTCGACCGACAGGGAATGATGTACCATTAGGCAAAATTTGGACTCACAAAGGGGCCCTTGAAGGAGTTTGACTTTACCTCTCTCTACCAAAACGGGCTCATGGATAAATTTTTGCAAACAAAATCCAAAGTTGGCAGAGGTTTGACAGTTAGACTGTCCTCTTCAAGCTCTATCTACTGATATATAGCACGCCATGAGATTCCTCATATTTTAGAAGATTCTTTTTTTGATTGACCTATGATGTGACAACTCTATCGGAATCTAAGTGAATCAAAAAAAGAATCTTCTAAAATATGAAGAATCTCATGGCGTGCTATATATCACTAGATAGAGCTTGAAGAGGAAATTCTAACTGTCAAACCTCCGCCAACTTTGGAGTTTGTTTGCAAAAATTTATCCATGCGCCCGTTTTGGTAGAGAGAGGTAAAGTCAAACTCCTTAAAGGGGCCCTTTGTGAGTCCAAATTTTGCCTAATGTTAGTGGTTCATAACCCGTATATTGTGGATAAATGGGGAATGACCGGCACCAAGGACAAAGTAGATAATGAACCAGCCGATACACCACCCAAAATGGAGAAACAAAACGCGGTACTCAGACGCACCAATGAGACTGAGCGCCTTAACACAAACAACACATATATGGGGCTTTATAAGTTCAAGAATGGAGACCAAACACTCTATTACAGATGTAATGAGCCCCGCATCAAGGAATTAACCAACCGAAAAAACTTGTATGTTTAGACTTACACGGAGGGTAGAAGTATTCAGGTGGTCATAATGGACAAGTATGGCCAAAGTACTCCCCAATGGACCAAAAGGAGTTAGAGAGATATACATATTTTGGAGGACCACTCCACCAATACTATGTGAATCCGGAAGCTGAAAAAACCACGACTACTCACATCAAACCTGAGATTGTACTTGAGAGTCCCTTGAGAACAAGAGTGGAGGATTCTTATGGACATGAACGAGTGCCGAGAATAGAACCCTTAGGGTCTACGGCGACTAGGGCTTCCATGAACACACATAGGGGTAGCTCTGTTCCTGAATTCACTTACACCACTGGAATCCCTCCGACTATCACAAGAGATCGAATTGAGGAATGTAGGGCGCATAGGATACCACTGTTAGTGCCAAGAGGAGATTACGAACCAAGAGAAGCCATCCCAGGGGAACCAAGAGTTGTTAGAATGGTTGCAGAGGCCAGGCGTATGCGACCATCCCAAGTGGCAAAATGCTTACCCAAAAAGTATAATGGATCTGGCGATCCGTATGCCCATGTTTCAACCTTCAAACAAGTATTGAGAGCGGAAGAGGTGACTGATTTCCACACTCAGTATGAAGGATTTGGGTTGACATTGAAAGGTAATGCCCTGACTTGGTTTCAACCATTAAACAGATTAGAATTCCCAAGTATTGAGCAACTTCTCCGAGAATTCGCTAAGGAATTCTCAAAAAGAGGGATCAAGCATAACACTGTCTCCCAGATTTATGCATTTAGGGAAAAAGAAAAGGAAAAAGTGAAAGAAGCATCGCTTCATTTCATGCAGTACATTGAAAGATGCCTTGCTCGAGAACTACCTCAGTACAAAAGACTATCAGTCCTTTTCATAGAGGGATTGTGAAATGACACGCTCAAGAGGGACTTGCACCTGAAAGCCTATGTCACCTTTAAGCAAGTCACGAAAGAGGCATTATATCTTGTAGATAACTGCAAAGCATATGGGGAGGTGATTGAAGACACAGATCATGGGACTAGTAGCACCTCTTCAACTGCGAGTGAGTCCACGACAAAATCGGGAGGGAAAACCCCAACTGTACCGAACGTTGATCGAGTGATCGAGGAAGTGATCAGGAGGATGAACCAAGGAAACAGGACGAACCCAAACACACGACAGCCGCCCACCCGAAAATGCGATACTTGTTGGGTGACCATCCAACCCAGTGGTGCAACCTTCAACAAAGGCCAGGAGCTAACGTATGGCGGATATTGAAATGGTGTGCTACATAACAAAAATGGACAAACCATGAAACTCATGAATGTTTCTACAATCGGAACTATGTTAGAGATACACAATACGTACCACCTGGAGGAAAACAAAATCCACCCCCTCCAAGGTACCAAATGGGGCCAAATAACGCAATCTTGGGACAGGAAAAAGCTCAACCGGTGTTGGTACATCAACATCCTTTACCCCAGGAAAATAGGGCTATGGTAAGGATTTCTCAACCCATAGAACCACCATCTGATCAGAGTATGATCCAGGTAAGCTCACACCTAGAAGATTCAGACAGTACTTATGAACGGGAAAGTGATAGGAATGCATATGCTATAGAGGGATATAATCCATGGATAATTCTAGAAGAAATGCCTGAGTCCTCATACATAGCACAACCAACCAAAAATCATTACCTGGTCGATGAGAATATGCTAATGTTTATGGAAAATTAGGGCTACAAACCTAGAGGCTACCCTCCTAGAACAGAACAACCAATGGGAGCTCCTCAAGCTTCTCCACCACCTATAGGACCATGCTATGAATGAGGTGGGGATCACTGGGCTAGAGTGTGTCCAAACAAAGGAGAGTGGATGAAATTTTTTGGATTTTGCAACGAATGCACGATGGACCATCTTATTCCACACTGCCCAAAAACCCCCAAAAATAAAGGAAAAGCAACCATGAACAAAATCGAGATTGTGCCAAGCTCAAGTGGATCAGAAATAGAACGGAATATTCCAATAAAAGGGGTCACTAGAGCTCAAGTACATGAGGTAGCAAAGATGGTCCCGGCCAGCCAAACAAAGATAGACAACTTGTCTGTCCGAACCCCTAGAAAATCCTGGAAGGCGAAACGAAACAAGATGAAAGCCAAAACAGAAAAGGAAAAAACGGCATTGGAAACCAAATTGCGTAAAACGGAGGAACAACTTCAAAGCGAAAGAGGCCTTAATGGTAACAACGAGACAAAGAAACTGTCGGAACTGCCATCCGGGGGGTCAGTCCTAGTAGACAAGGTGGTTGAACCCTTGGATGCAATTCTGAAAGCTTACGAAGCAAGGCTAAAGCCTACCTAAACCCAAGAGGATCGATGGAACGTACCCTCATCCAAGGTATGAGAAAGAGAGGCTAAAGATGTGCAAAGACCTCATTCAAGCCGCTCAAGCGCTTATGGAACCATCAGTTCTTATGACTCTGAAAATCGAGGTTCTCATACGAGAAAAGATTCGGGAGTTAGATGAGAGGGGAATTGAATTGAATAACCTACCCAATCCGGTCAACGAAACACCTTTGGACACGAGGGTAGTAGCCAATACAACAGATGGAACGCATTCTCAAGTACCACCACCAATTTCGGAGGTAGAAGAACAATGGCCTCAAGAGCTATGGTAACAGATTAGGAATAGGAAGGACGGGAGTGCCACACTTGTGTCAGCTCCTATCCCAGAAATCCACCTGGAGCATGAGCTCTACCCAAATGACATCCAATCATTGTATGGAGATGCAGGCACATCGATATCGGAAGACAGTAAACCACAGTTGTTGAAAACTTTACCCTCATTTATTGGTAACCCTGAAACTCAATCAGAGGTAAGGAAAGTTCCATCTCAATGGAAAGCCAATCCCAAGATGATGGACACTAAAACTCTTCATGAGTTGATGTCATCACCTATCCGTTGTACACTGACTTTGTCAGAGTTGCTGAACATTAAACTGCATCTTTGGGAAGAGGTCGCGAAAAATTTGGAAAAAAATAGGGCTTGTAATTCCTTCAACCGAGGTTTCTCGAAACACATTAAAAACACAACCCTCGAAGCAGACTAAACATGAGCCAGTGCCAGTCAACAAGTTAGGGGACTATTGTGAAGGTGAAGAAGGAAATACTACCCTACCAGTAGAGTACCAGGATGTAAGATTGATAGCGATATTGGATAGTGGAGCCGGAATTTCCATAGCCACCAAAGCAATGTGGAGAAAATGGGAAAAACCTTCTCTAAGAAAAACGAGAATGAAACTTCAACTAGCAGATGGGTACCTGGAGAGACCTATTGGCATCTTGGAGCAGATTGTAGTAACCTCTTGTGGAATTGCATACAAACACACCTTTGCTATCATGAATTTTGATGAAAGTAGCAATTTTGACATCATTCTGGGCAGACCATTCATGTGTCAGCTCCAAATGGTCCAAGATTGGGGTTACGACTATATCTATATGAGGAACAAGGATGTCACTACGAAAGTTAGTGTCACCGATCATACCTATAAAGACGTAGAAAAAGTCCCAGGAGAGGACCTGCATTTCACAATTGACTAGGAAGGAGGAATACCAGCCTGGCTCCAGAACAAAGCTTACCAATGGGCAGGAGAAGCTTTGGATTCTGGAAGTCTAAAAAAGGAAGACCACATTCTTGATAGGACTACACAAGATGAAGCATACATACCAGAGCCTTTTCCAGAGGAGATGTTCGAACCGTTTGGATGGCAACAAATACTAGCTACTCTTGATGTTTGTGTCAACGAAGTGACCCTCACCAAATTTTGTGACGAGGAAGGGTACGATATCATTCCATTCCAGATGATGAATGTTCGCCTAACTCCGAAGATTGAGAAAGACGTACCTGACAAGGAAGGGATGGCCGAGTGCCGACGCATAGTGAACAAAATCTCTATAAGGGACCTTGTCCAAACGAATGACGAAGAAGAGTTTCAAGACTTGACTGATAGGGCGCTAGAGGATAACGCGGACAATGAGCTATCCAGTAGCTCGAGCCAGAGCATTAAACGGAAGGATCTCCAAGTGATCTACTCTGATTTACCAAACCAAAACCGTCGAAGACAACGCAGGTATCGAGATAAACGCAGAAACAACCACAACAAGCACCACGAGGACCTAGTACCTCTGTTAACTGACAAAACGCGGTACTTGAGATTAGTCAAAGTGACTGACTGCCTCAAGGACAGGATATCAACATGACTCAACCAAAACATCATCAAAACATAAACCAAAAAAAAGAGAAACATACCGAAAAACCGTCTAAGTTGTTCAAAATGGAATGCAAAGTCAAATACAATGATTTAAAACGGGCATTGAAAGAAGCTTGGACAACCGAAATGGAAACTGACGAGGAATCAAATGATGATAAATTGGATGCACCATCCCACTATAAGAAGTATACCATTTAGGATAGGAAGATAGTGGTGCAAAAACCCAAACAAGACCCCAAAGAACCAGGAACTTCATATGATGGGCTTGAAAACACAAAACGCATCAACTTAGCAGAACCCGGAGAGGAGCCTCAACCAGCCTATATTGCCACGGACCTTACTGAGGAGGAACAACAACTTCTAGTCGATACGCTCAGGCAATATAGGCCTCTTTCCCTGCTACCCTCTCCAGGCCTCTTTCCCTGCTACCCTCTCAATAACATGATTAGTTATTGGCAGTGGATAGTTATTGAGAGGGTAGCAGGGAAAGAGGCCTATAGTTTCTTGGATGGGTTCTCAGGCTACAACCAGTTGACGATTAAGGCGGAAGATCATCATAAGACAGCTTTTGCGACAGAGTGGGGTATATTTTCATATAGGGTGATGCCTTTCTGTTTGACCAATGCCCTGGCCACATTTCAAAGACTAATGACCCACGCATTCAAAGAATATCTCAGACAATTTTTGGAGATCTACATGGATGATCATTGTGTTGATTCCCGCCAATGAAGTGACCACATCACTCATCTGGGTAAAGTCTTTAAAAGATGCAGAACGTATCTTATTTGCTTAAACCCGGAAAAATGTGCCTTCATGGTGAGACAGGGTAGAATTTTGGGCCACATAGTGTCAAAAAACGGCATTTCAACTTATTAAGAAAAGGTGAAGACAATTGCTGTACTACCGAGACCAACGAAGATAAAAGAAGTGCAAGCATTTATGGGGCATTGCGAATATTACCGGTGATTCATATATATATATGTCTGCTGTAATAGTCAAGCCATTGTACGCCCTTATAACTAAGTTTGAATGGATGGAGGAATGTGAGCAGGCTTTCCAAAAATTGAAGCAACATTTGATGTGAGCTCCAATTTTGCAAGCCCCTGACTGGAGAAAAATCTTCCATGTCCATGTGGATGCTTCAGCCTATGCCATTGGGTGCATATTAGCCCAGCCAGGAGAGAAGAAAATGGATTTTCCCATTTGCTACTCCAGTCGACAGCTAAACAACGCAGAGTGAAATTATACCACTACGGACAAGTTTGTCTTCTTCGTGGATCACCAAGCACTGCTATATCTAGTGAACAAACCTTTCAACACTGGAAGAATTGTTCGCTGGTTTATATTGTTGCTTGAGTTTGACTTCACGGTGGTTGTAAAAAAGGGGACCACACACCAGAGAGCAGATCATCTTTCATGACTATTTCATGGGGAAGCACCTGCGGGTGTCGATGATGAACTTCCTGATTCATATATGTTCAACATAGAAATGGTGCCGCGATGGAGCGAAGAGGTCATGCCACTACTCACAATCGGCTCTTTGCAGATAGAAAGAAAACCATCAATGATCCACAAAACACGGAATCTCATCCTTTTAGCAAGACGACTGTACAAACACGGTAAGGATGGAATACTGAGACTATGTGTACAACCTGAAGATACCACCTACCACCTCAAACAAGCTCATATACAAAACACAGGATTTCACACTGGTGAAATACAGACAGGCCAACGGTTACAAAGATTGGGCATCTACTGGACGAACATGGAATACAGTGTCCATAAATATGTAAAATCCTGCGATAAATGTATAATAAAGCCGCCAATGGAACATGCCACAATGTTTCGAGTAGTGTAACAAGCACCGAAATGGAGTGCTCACATCATTGAGTACTTGAAAACAAAACCTTTCCAGAGGAATGGGACGAATCAAGAAGGAAAAATGTTGAGAAAGAGGCCAAACACTATCTACTCATTGCCAACCAACTGTATAGGCAGGGAAAAGACGAACAATTACGACTGTGTGCTACAGAAAGCGAATATTACGCCATCCTAGATCACGCACACACAGGACAACCCGGAGGACACTTCTCCGTTGATAAAATGGCAAAGCTAGTGCTAAACTCCCTTATATGGTGGCCAACCCTATTCATGGATGCAACAACATACGTCAAACGATGTGACGAATGTCAACTCACGAAACCACCCCTACGGAGAGATGACATGCCACTGAGGCCGATGATGGGAGTTTGTGCTTTTGCCAAATGGGGCATTGACTTCATTGGTTCCATCAACCCTCCAGGATACAAGACACACGCACAATACATTATTGTAGCTTTTGAAAACGTCTTTACGCGGTATGGATTACTAATCAAAATAATAAGCGATCAAGGAACATACTTTGTGAACGACGTCATTGAGACTCTCCTTGATGAATTCATGGTGGTCCACCGAAAGTCAGCACCCTATCATCCGCAAGCCAACGGACAGGCAGAGAGCACTAACAAAATCCTATGCACCATGCTCACCAAAATAGTCAGTGAATCAAGAAATGATTGGGATCAGAAATTACACACCGCTTTATGGGCTTACCGTGTAGCTTTTAAAACTTCCATTGGCACGACTCCCTTTAACCTGGTCTTCAAAATTAATGCGATTCTACCATTGGAATTCCTAGTCAAATCCCTCAGGGTGGCAACACAATTAGGATGGATGGGCCATGAGCTATCGGAGAGACTAGATAACCTAGAATAGTTAGATGAAACTAGACTTAAAGTGATAGATGGGATATATGCTTAAAAAAAGCAAATGAAAGCTTTTCATGATCAACACGTGATTGGTAAGGAGTTCCAGAAAGGGGATTACGTTCTCATGTACATACTAAAACAGCAGTCCAAGAAACTCAAAAAGCGAGGAATGGGGCCTTTTGTGATCCATGATATATCGCAAAGTGGTGCCGTTAAACTTGCAACATTGGCAGGAGAGAAGATGCCTAATTGGGCGAGTGGTTGCAGGTTAAAAAAATATCTTCTTCCGCTGACACCAGACGAACTGGCAACACTCCATGCAGCCGCTCAACGCAAATATCAAGCACTGGACATTCGAGAACAAGCACAGCAAGAGGCCAAACTCAGAATATTGAAACGCGGGGAACAATCAAATGTTCAGAGTAAATAACAATAGGCAATGGCTAATCAGCATGCTCCGACAGCATCCATACAAACCGCGACTACATAGTTAGGAGGAATGGATCTACGTATTCAATTACAACTTGTCGACGACACCACCGAAAGAGCATTAGTGGATACAAGGGCCAGAGCTAATGTGGTTAACTACTCCACTTTCAAAAAAATCACACAAGAACCTCTAATGCCAAAAACTATGGGGTTCAAGGTTGCCAACAGAGGTACTATGGACAGTCTAGGCCACATAAATTTTCCAATCAACATTGATGGAACAATTTCATGTGGTCAAAGATCATTAACTCAACGAAATAGTTATTCTAGGCATTCTGTGGATGCACACTTATTAGGCAACACCAAACTTGCAAAACAACACATTACGCATCGAACATGAGGGCCAATCTTTAGCCACGCCATTTGTACAAACGGACTATGAATGGGAACCTCTACCTTCACCACATGCGACAGCTCAGCAATCATCCATCACCAAGGTTACGAAAATATGGGTCAAGAAATCAATCATGGAAACCAAGCCCAGGCAATTGTGGATACCTAAACGCCAAATCAATACCCGTAAACCTCCATTGCCTACAAAAAATTTAAACCATCATGAATTGCCCACCGCTGTTGTCAAACTGCCTAAACCGATGGACCACTCTCTTCGTCATCCAACCACACTCAAATGGGTATGGCAACCAAAACAACATCGCCTTCACGATGCCTCTTCTAGTGGATACACACCTCGGGAATTTCGATGGCAACCCAAAAAATACCAACAACCACCACCATCGGCAACATCAAAACTTTTGCAGTTCACAGTCAAACACAGAGCACGCCTTCTACAATTACTATTTTTTGGGCCACGCAGCTTCCAAGGAACCTCGCTAGCAGTAGCCTCTGAACATATTGTTCAGCACCTATCTCTTGCACAGCAATTTGTTTTTCCATGCATATCCTCCATAAGCATCATAGAGTCACACTATACGGCTATGCATAGAGACGTGCTTTATTCCCATGCACTCTGACACAAGCTCGTCACAGACGACTCACTTTAGGAAGGGGGGGAAAGCGGTTGGAGTACCACTTGTATATACCATTACTATCATCCTTTTCTTTTCATTTCCTTTCTTCCCCGTTTCCTAGACTCTTAGTTGGCATAATCACGTCAGGATCTAATACCAGAATAAGAGTATGTATATAAAGGAGGTGACACTAATTTTGGCCGACTAATAATCATTGTAAATAATTTTATTTTACAAAAACGCAAAAAATGACAGGTAATCAACAAAAAATTGATAAGTCAAGCCAAGAAAGTCAGAATCGACTTTTGAAAGCAAACGCCGAAACTTCAAAGCAAGGACTACAAACATGGCAAATATGGAAAAATTCAACACAAAATGAATTTTGGACCAACTTCTGAAGGATTAAAACCCCATGACTATTTTTGCAAAATGCTTCCCAACATGGATCGTGATCCATGTATCTTGTGTCAAAATCAGGATCAAAGAGGTTCACTAGCTGGACAATGTACCAATAGTCCGGGGGTTCCAAAATGATCACAAACAATGCTCTAAAGCTCATCAGATCCACCTAGATTGCTACAGTCAGTTTGTAAATGGTCTTTGGTCGAAAGTACTGCTAAAGTAATTTTAAAAACTTCAAACTTTCCTCGAAGTCTATCAACAAGCAATGGTAACCTAAGAAGGGTGATGGGATCAAAACCAAGCAAAAGTATACTTGCAAAATGGTGAAACTTGCAAGATTCAATCTGCCTTCCCAAAAGACTTCAAAGTTTGGGGAAACTTGTCAGGGAACCAAGCAAAGCTATAAAATACAGACCTCAACCATCAGAAATCAATGCAAGGGGAGATTTCAGGCAAAGCATGACTCCAAAAGTGATGGCCAGAAACAAATTTGGTCAAAACGGAAAAAATATAGCGATAAACTAAGAAATGGGGCAAACTATGGAAAAACATGTCCAAAATTGAAAAGAAATTCACCAGTGTACTAGGAAAACCAATAGGAACCAATGTGCACAAAAACTGTGTTCAAATGCTTCCCAACATGGATCGCGATCCATGTACCTTTTTAGCCAAAGTAAAATCCATTCCATTTGATTCAGGATGATCAAGAAAGCCAAGCCATGAAGTGTCAAGCCATTTGAATCCCAAAAATCCACTTCCAAAAGCCAAAATCTCTAAATCTGTACCTGATTTTTAAAATTTAGCCCAAGTGTCAAACCATTGATCCAAATCCCAAACTTCTTGGACCAAGTCATAATCAAGATGAACCCTACCAGATGGTATCAGCAGTTTTCCAAAATGTTGCCCAACATGGATCACGATCCATGTACCTTTAGCTCTAAATCCAGAGAAAATAGCTCAGTAGCATCCCCTTATGCCCAGCAACAACTTCCCAAAGTTAGAATTTTAAAAAGCTTTCCAACATGGATCGCGATCCATGTTCCTTTTTGCCAAAATCTATCTGTTTCATTACAGTTTTGTGCCTATAGTATCCTAGGTGCGCTGGTGAAATTTGGTCAAATTTGGAGTAGTTTTGATAGAGTTAAGCTCACTTTTTAATTTTATGGTCAAGTTTACACTTTCCGACAACTTTGATCAATGGCGAAAATCTGATTTCACTTGCAAATTGGCGACAGGATGCCTCGAAGGAAAGCACAGAAGGAGTGGCATGTGGCACCCTATGAGATAACCGACATCTCATCAAATGAGAAAGCTCACCTCACAGAACAAGTACTTGAAGCCATTCTAGCAAACATTTTCATTGGAAGGTTCCAAGCCGCAGATGGAGAAATTGTAAAGGCCACCATCTTTCCCCAGGAAATGTGGACTTTGCACCAGAATCCATAAGTGCAAGCAGGGGTCAGGTGTTTACATCTCAACAATTTCTTGAGACTGCCTCCTTGGGGAACGGATTTCAAACGGGCTCACGAGCTCATAAGCACAATTCAATACAATGGGGAAGCAACTCTGATAGACAAGGATGGGGCAGCTGTTAAGGTAAAAATTACAGCTGAAATCATAAATGAAGCCCTCCATCTGACGCAAGGGACGCACAACCTCTTGGAAAAAACGAAGGCCATCGACAATGATAAGGCCTTTTTGGAGCAACATGGTCACAAGCTTACATATCAGGACCTGATCTACTCAGAAATGGAGCTGCTGTTGTGTCTCATATCCCAGCATTTCAAGGTACAGAAGACACCTAGATATACTGAGAACCTTTGTTGCATATGGCAGTGGTAATGGCGATGGGTTTGGTTGAAGGCAGGGTGGTCAGTTGCGACTTTGGCAACTACCTTCTTGACACAATTGTGGAAGCAAATCTAAAGGGCGGTCAAAGAAGTAAAGCTTACATGAACGGAGGACCCATGCTCACACGAATAGCCTATCAAGCATTGGGCATGATTGATGATCTACAAACTGCCCAAATTGACCTAATCCATAGATCTAAAGAGCCATGAGACCAATGGCAGGGCCTTCTACAAGACCGAATCCTGGAGTCAAACAAACCAGGAAAATTGCACCTCCAAAGGATTTGGACAGTGAGAAAACAAAGTCGGATGCTCGGAGCAGCCAAGAGGAGGGATCCAACCCACGGGATACTCCTTCTCAGTACCAGTCTTCGGAGGAAGACAAGAATACCCCTTACACCCAGGGATACACTCGATTAAAGAAAAAGGCTACACATTTGGCAAAAGCTATCCCCATCACTCATGCCCGGAGGACAATGGAAGAGGCACAGCATTAAGGGAAAATCTCCGTCAACAAAAGAAATACCACCAACAAATCCAAGAGACAGAAGCGGACGACGAGAAAGAAGATGATGAAGTCGAGGATGTTCCGCTGATACGCAGGCAGACAGAGGCCTTGGAGAGGATCAAGCAACAAAAGAGGAAGGAGGCTGAAGAGAAACAAGAAATTGCCAGTGCCATGTGGCAAAGAATTCACGATGATCTCAAATGAAAGATGGAGCAGCGAAAGCAAGAAGAATCAAAGAAGCAACGCGTCGATGATTTAGAATCATCTGACGAATCCGGAAAAAGTAAAGAGGAGAAAAGTCTCTTGCAACGAGAGGGACAACACGAGACATAGGAAAGACAAGACCAAGACCTCAGTTCGCCCAAGCATGTTGAGACAGTGAGGGCGAGCTTTTTGAAATGGGGCCTCTAAACCCAAACCAATGGGGCTACCCTCACAAAATGTTCGTAAAGAGGTACGCACACTACTTGGGGCACCACCTTCTTTTGGGAGTGGAGAAGGAAACCAATCAAAATAACACTTGCACTCATCCACTCAAGCAACACACTTTGAAAACTCCCTTACTCTATATACACTTTGGACACTTGAACACCATCAACGATTATGCAACCCAATGCCATGCATCAAATGAAATATGCAATTTGTGGAATAGCATTCACCTTCTCCCCATAAGAATACCCATAATACATTCAAACTCCTCCTCTCTCAAGCACTCATCAAAAAATCATGCGCACAAGACTTTCCTCTCAAACACACAAGAGAATCACTTACAAACTAACACACTTTACATAGAGAGCTCATCTCCATCTATGCAATGCCGTGACACAAATAAAATCACCATGAGAGGTAGACACATGCATATGTAATGAAGCAAAAGAGAGTTGGAGTGAGAAATTTATTTAGAACAATTGAATAAGTGTGGAGAAACAAACCAATGGTAAATTGAGAATAGAACACTTACTTGATTTCTCGCACACCTTTTAAGGGGAGGACAGACGCTGGCTAACCATCACGAATTGTGACACTTGAAAGTTTTGAAGATGATTTAATGATCACTAACATAACCATGAGAGAGATCATGATGTATTTACAAGTTATTGAGGTGCTACAAATGATTTATTGGGTTGATGAAGTAAGAGATTGTAGAATAGAAAGAGTGGAGGATAGAGTTGCACTTCCTCCAAAGAGGAGGGTTAGGAGGGAGGATGTGAAAGAGGGAGAGTTGGGGTTTTCTCTATTATTGATCAAGAAACAACATTGAGTTGAAAATATAGGTGTGTCTCCTTGAGTCTCTCCAAGGGGGGCTATTTATAGTTGTGTAGGAGTGGGATTATGCTACACTTAATTAGGGTGAGTGATTAGCCCTAATTAAGTGTCCTTTGACCACTCATTGAATATTGGACATAAAAGGGACTATTTATTCACTAAAAATATCATTTTAGACCGTGAAGGATCCATAGGGATGCATAATGTAGGTGGGCCCCACCATGAGGCCCTACGGGTGGCTCCTACGGGGTATCTCAACTTGTTTGTCTTGGCATTTAGAAAGCATCTTTAGGTTGCTCCCATCACATGCAAGTGACCTTGAACACTCATTGCTCTTCTAGAAGATGAGTAGGGGAAAAATAAGATCTCACCCTCTTGATTTACTTGATTTACAGTTCCCTTTTGCTGCGAATCTGACAGATGTACACTATTTTGACCATAACTTTTTACCTGTAGCTCGGAATGACATGCTTCAAAAGGCAAATTTGACCTTCTCAACATGTTTGATATGAATTTGAACTATTATTCACGCCCATGCACCAAGGAATTTGGTTTGTAAGGTCCACACTAGGCTAGGGAACCTTTTGCTTCCAAGTCTTCTTGTATGGGCCCTTTGCTTGTATGCATCCAAGGGGAATCATGCTTTTTCAAAAAGCTATGATGCTTAAACAAATAGAGGAGGGCCCAATATTATTTGCTTGTGAAAAGAATATACAATTGGAGTCTTTTTGAAAAGAAAAAAACTATATGTATATTCTTAAGAGATATTGGGCCACCTATGTAGGGGGCATAGAAGACTTGTAGAGATGGACCATAATCTTTGGTAAAGACAAGTGGAGAGTTGATTTCCATGGTAATTTATCTATATGGGATCGAAGATGGATATATATTTTTTCTACTACTAATTCACAAGAGGTAAGAAAGTTTGGGGGTAGATAGTTGGTTATTGTATGCTTACTTTTATTTACAAAGCAAAAAAGAAAAGGGTGGTAATATAAATATATGACTAAGGTGAAATTTTTGGGAAGAGGACAATGTATGTGTCGCCACAAAGGTTAAACGAAGAGGGGGAATTTACTCTAGATAACTTAATAGCATAGAAAAATATAGACACATATGAGGAAGAGGACGTTGAGTAGGCTGAAAAATGTTGCAAAAAGATGGTTACCATTTTATGCCACTCATATTAGCCCTCCCCCAAGCCTAGAGATATTTATATCTTTAGGAGGACGGTGTTGCTTCTTTTTCTTCTTCTTTTTTTCTCTTTTTTTTGTCATTTTTCCTTTTCCATTTTATTTTTTTTTCAATAGGAGGAGTGTCATGCACTCTTTTACTCCATTAGACCTGCTTTTCATTACCTCAATCCCATAAATCGGAGATGGGAGGGTTGCCTTGGGTATGTTCAGATTCCAAGGCTGGTTCTTCTTTGCACATCAAAGCTTATAAAATAGGTGGAGCATTTTCCAAGCCGAAGGGAGCCATGCCAATTTGGAGCTTAGACGATGTAGGCAGATGACTTCCTATCAACGGATTGATACGTTGAAAGTAGGGCTTTAATCTCCATCCATTGACTCTAGTCTTGTGGAGTTTTCCTGATAAATCTTCTAATCTATAACTACCATTCCCAAACTTTGTTTTTATCATGAAAGGTCCCTCCCATCTTTGCAAAAACTTTTTCTCAAGTCGAGTATCAAGTCGGTTATCATAGCGAAGAACCAACATACCTTCCTTCAATCCTTTCCCCTTGAGCTTCTTGTTGATTTTGTCCCTTTCGCTTGTCGCTTTGGTGATGTAGTGATCAATGGACTCTTCTCTATCTAGCTCAAGTCGTTGGAGATCTAAGATCTTTTCATGTAGAACCTCTTTTGGTTTTTTTGCCACTCTTGCAAGAACACACGAGCTTGAGAGCTCTACCTCAATGGGGAGAAGTGTCTCCTGTCCATAAACTAAATGAAAAGGGGTGAATTGGGTAGATACCTTGAAAGATGTCCTATACGCCCAAAGAGAAGTCGTCAAATGGCGATCCCAATCATTAGGCCGATCCACAACCTGCTTAGAAATGAACTTACATATCATTCCATTCACTTTTTCCACCAATCCATTGCATTGAGGATAGTAGGGTGTGGAATGCAGGTGTTTCACTTTTAACCTCCTCAAGAGATCATTCAGAAGGTCAGCCCTAAAACCCGGGCCTCGATCTGATAATATTTCTAGGGGTGTTCCAAACCTACTACAAATATGGTCAAAAATAAACTTTGATACCTCTTCAGCTGTGATTCGGGTTGTGCTTGTTGCTTCCGCCCATCGTGTCATGTAGTCAACACCCATGATGATGAAAACCTTCCCTGTAGAAGTACGAGGTAGGGGACCAATTGCATCCACACCCCACTTTTCAAAAGGGCCATAAGATATTATTGGGACTCGAGGCTCATATGTTAGTCGTCTATCCCCAGAAATTTGGCATGGCTTACATGCCTCACACCAATATTGGACATCACGGTGTAAGCTCGGCCAAATAAACCCTACTTGTAAAATCTTCCTAGTTGTAATATCTTGAGAAAAGTGACCACCACAGACATCATCATGACATGAAAGAAGAATTTTCTCTATCTCTTGCACACCTGGTACTCTCCTCAAGACCAAATCTTTCCCTTTGTGATATAAATCATCCCCGATCAACTGGTAAGGTGTGGCCTTCTTAACTAGTCTATGTCTTTGCACCTTGTCTAAGTGTTTGGGACACTCACCTGCTTGTAGAAATAAGATAATGTCTTTTAGCTCCTCTTGACCTTGATATTTGGGTTCATATAGTTTCACACCTCCTACCGCCATTTGAAGCTTTTCATTTGCGAGTAAGTCTGCCTCCTTGTTATGAGTTCTCACAATGTGTTGTACTTGTGTTGCTTTAAAACCCTTCATCAAAGCTCTTACACTACTAAGCCACTCAAACAATGTACAATTCTTGCACCTCCAAGTCCCTTGGATTTGCCTGACCACTAGCAAAGAATCACCTTTTATAATAAGTCTTTGTATGCCTAATTCTTTGCATTCTTCTAACCCAAGGGTTAGAGCAGCATACTCAGCCTCATTGTTAGAGTGAATGTTGGGTAGAGTGATACCTTTTCTAACCATTACCTCCTTTTGTGGGTTCAAAATGATGATCCCCCCTGCTGCTTTGTCTTGTTGGCGTTGATAAGCTCCGTCAAAGCATAAAGTATGGGCATTATCAATCTCCTTCACTTTGAACTGTTTTGAGCCTTCCTCTCTTTGTAGTCCTGATCCTTCCCTTTCTCTCACTTTGTAGGTGAGAATGTCTGCAAGTCCTGCTCTTGTGCTATCTTCTACAAGGAAAGTGGATTCAAATTCTTAGAGTTCAAGCACCCACTTTGCTATTCTAGATGAGAGGCTCATGTGTTGTACTACATATGGTAGATTGTGCTCTAAGGTGAGAAAAACAAATGGCACAGGGAGAAGATACGATCGAAACTTCCTTACCGCAAACAAGATTGCAAAGACCACTTTCTCCATTTCAGTGTATCCCTTCTCGGTCGGAGTCATCACCTTGCTTGCAAAATAGATCGGCCTCATGTATGATGTTTTAGGATCTTTTTGCATCAAAACAACACCAATTGCTTCAAAACCTACACTTGGAGTGACATAGTAGGTCTCCTTTGGATCTGGTGGCATTGGGATTGGGAGAGAGCTAAGAATGCCCTTCACTTCCTCAAAACATTTTGCATGTTCCCTCCCCCATTCAAATGTAGATTGGCTTGACAACCTATGCAAAGGGGCGATGGCTTCTCCTAGGAGATGGATGAAGCGAGACATGTACCTCACTTTGTGGTTGAAGGTCATTAGCTCCTTAGTTGTTTTTGGTGGAGATAATGACAAAAGGGCCTCTACTTTAGAGGGATCCACTTGAATTCCTTGTGAAGAAGACACATGGCCTAGCAAAACCACCTGAGATTCACCGATATGACACTTCTCTGGGTTGAGTTGTCCCCCAAATTGATGGAGCCTCTTAAGCCCCTCTTCAACCTTTTGGCAGTGAAGTGATCTACAACTATAAATACAGAAATCATCCATAAAGACTCTTATAGATTTTCCAAAGAATGGCTGAAATACAAATATTGTGAATCTCATGAAGGTGCTAGGAGCATTGGTGAGCCCAAAATGCATTACTCTGAATGCAAAACATCCCCAAGGTGTGATGAAGGTGGTTTTTGGTTGGTCCTCTTCTGCTATTCTAATTTGAAAAGATCGTGAATACCCATCACACACAGTGTAGCATTCGTGACCTGCTACTTCATTCAAAATTTCATCTTGGAAAGGGAGAGGGAAGTGGTCCCTCTTTGTCGCAGCGTTCAGGGGTTTGTAATCCACGCAGACCCTCCACTTACCATTCTTCTTGAGAGCGACTCAATAGGTGATACCCATTCGGAGTTGGATACTGGATAGATGAAGCCATCCTTCAAGAGTCGATTCACTTCTTGTAGGAGAGCCTTTTGTTGCACAGATCCTAGTTGCCTTAACTTTTGAGCCACGGGTTTGGTCCCTGGTTTCAATTCAATTCGATGCTCTATTACATCTACACCTCTTATTTGTGAGTATTCAGTGATAAACAAATTGGGATACCTCCTTAACATATTGATGTAGGACCTCTTCTCCTCACAAGTAAGATCTTTTTCAAGCATCTTCTCAAATCCTTCTTCAAGGTGGTGGCATCTTTCATCCCCTCGTGTGTGATTGTTTGTTGGCTTTTCTTCTACAAAAACATCTTGGGTGTTGGCGTTGAATACAATTCCCATTACCTCCAAAGAAGACTCCTCTTCACTGGTTGATGCACTGGTTGATGCTTCCTCATCACTTGAGTAAGGACTCTCCTCCTCGCTCTCTTCATCTGCCATGGTTTCATAGTTGATATCTAGTTGCTTTCCTTCTCGCCAATCATACACCACCGGTTGACCCTTCTTAAGAATCAAACGACCACTTCCCCATTTTTGATTAGCATTCACAGCAATGAGCCAAGGCCTCCCTAGGATGATGGGATAGCCCTCCCCCTTAGCTGGCATGACATACATATCCACTCGTGCATCTATGTTACATACAGAGACTTTTACATTTTCAATGATCCCCAAACACTTCACACTTGAGTTGTTGGCTAGCCTAGCTTGACAATTAGAGGACTTTGTAATTTCAAGCCCTAACATGTTCATTGATTTTTCCGTGATCACACACATTTGAGCTCCACCATCAACATATACATTAGACACCTTTTTACCCCTTATGTAAGCATCCACAATGGGTTCCACATCTTTTTGTAGCTTTGAGGCCACAAACTTAATGGAAAGATTTGCTTTCTTTTTTGGAATTCTTGTACTTACCAACTTTGGCCATTGCCTTCTTACTTTGGCTGATAGGTGTAGAAGTTGAGGCCATGAAATGTTTGGCTTTTGGGTTTGTAAATCATCCAGGATGTTGTAGGGCTCTAGCTCCTTTCCCAATGGGAAGTCGTTGATACCAATTTCCCTTCGCCTTGATCTTTTCTTCCTGCTACTTTCAGCTTCTTCCATCTTTGACTTCTTCTTCTTGTCCCTTCTGGCTGAATTTGTTCCTTCACTTCTCATGTCTTCATCCTTATTATGTGCTCTTGTGCGTTTTTCTGCCGGCATAACATCAAAGTTTAGAGTATTTTCATCTATTACCTCTTCCACATTGATGATGTTGACTCCTCTTTATTCCTCCTCATGTGGGACGGGAGGTATATTTGCTGGTGGTGGTGGTCGACGAAGGATTTGTGGGCCTTGAGCTAGTTCTTGCTGCACAGTGAGAGGAGGCGGTCTGGGGGGATATATGTCTCCCGGAAGTCGCCTTGGATGTGGACAATTGTACATGCCATGGCCCATTTCATTGCAATTCCAACATCGCAACTCTTGAGATTGTCTTCGTTGATTGCGATTCCCTTCTCTTGGTTGTCGTTGTTGAGGTAGGCCCTGTACTAGATTCAGAGTGAGGTTCTCAAGCTGTTGAGTTAGCTTTTGTAAAACCTCTTGTTGAGAGTTATCTCCTATTTGTGAAGATTGTGCAAGAGGGGCCCTAATTGGTGCTTCCATGGTTTGTGAAGACTCCCTCTCACTCACTTCATTCAAACCCCTTGCTCTATGTGCTTGGAAGTGTAGTTTTCTAAAATTGATGATGGCTACCTCACGTGCTTCTTCGAAGGTGGATGGGAATTTTAGCTCTACTTTAGCCTTTAAAAGTGGATACAAGCCAACCATGAATCTCTCTTTTTTTAGAAAGTTAGGTGCACCACCATGATTTTCTAATGTAGCCTCCCACCTACCCCATAGATTGACAAAGGTTGCTTCATAAGAGGGATAGTCTTCAAGTGATACCTGCTTATGTCCATTAAGACATTTCCATAGTCCTTCAGAAGTATCACGTTGCCCGAACTTGGAGAGGAAGCTTGCTCGCAGTCTCTCCCAGTTGGACTTGATTTGGGGTTGCAAGGTCTCATACCATGCTTTAGCTTCTGCTTTTAGAACAACCGGGAAGGCTCGTAGCTTTACTTCCTCTTCATCTCTCCCGGATATGAGATGTGCCATCTCCAAGTTGTCAAGAAACTCTTGCGCATCTTCCCCACTTCTTGCATAGAATGTGGGAAAAGAACTTGACATTTTGTTTAGACTTTTTGATTTTATTTTTTCTTAAAGAAAATTTTCTCTTACGGGCCGCACAAGATTGTTGACACTATAAATCTGATTACATTAAAATGAAGATGTACACATCCATTGTTAATTCGTACTTTATCATAGGTAGAATAAATGGATTAATTGAAGCATTGATTTCATTGAGGCGAGTGGATCCAAATATCCTCCTTATGATAGATTGAAACCTAAAATTAGTTGCAATGATTATACGAATGGATTTTCGAGCAATAGGCTTAAAAGGTTCATTGTTTTGATCGTGATTCATGTGCTACTCCTCGTTGTTGGTTTGAAGACCTTGTTCCTTCATATGGCCCTTGAGCACCCCTTCACCACTCCTTGTTCCTGCCTTTAAAACAAAATGAAAATGTGAACATCAAAAGAAGTTTCATAATTGATGATTGGAAGTATAATTGGATTGGGTGATGCCAGTATTTCTCTAAGTCTTTCTGCACCAAACATAAAAACAATCCGTTGTTGGAAAAAGACTTTTCTATCTATGTGAACATTTACTCTAATGTGTTGTGCAAAATGAAATGGATAGATGGAAACTCCATTGTTCATCACTAAAACATTTGAAGGTAACTTGGAAATATGTTCCTCAATAGGGGCACCACTTTATGAGGGCGAGCTTTTTGAAATGGGGCCTCTAAACCCAAACCAATGGGGCTACCCTCACAAAATGTTCGTAAAGAGGTACGCACACTACTTAGGGCACCACCTTCTTTTGGGAGTGGAGAAGGAAACCAATCAAAATAACACTTGCACTCACCCACTCAAGCAACACACTTTGAAAACCCCCTTACTCTATATACACTTTGGACACTTGAACACCATCAACGATTATGCAACCCAATGCCATGCATCAAATGAAATATGTAATTTGTGGAATAGCATTCGCCTTCTCCCCATAAGAATACCCATAATACATTCAAACTCCTCCTCTCTCAAGCACTCATCAAAAAATCATGCGCACAAGACTTTCCTCTCAAACACACAAGAGAATCACTTACAAACTAACACACTTTGCATAGAGAGCTCATCTCCATCTATGCAATGCCGTGACACAAATAAAATCACCATGAGAGGTAGACACATGCATATGTAATGAAGCAAAAGAGAGTTGGAGTGAGAAATTTCTTTAGACCAATTGAATAAGTGTGGAGAAACAAACCAATGGTAAATTGAGAATAGAACACTTACTTGATTTCTCGCACACCTTTTAAGGGGAGGACAGACGCTGGCTAACCATCACGAATTGCAACACTTTGAAAGTTTTGAAGATGATTTAATGATCACTAACATAACCATGAGAGAGATCATGATGTATTTACAAGTTATTGAGGTACTACAAATGATTTATTGGGTTGATGGAGTAAGAGATTGTAGACTAGAAAGAGTGGAGGATAGAGTTGCACTTCCTCCAAAGAGGAGGGTTAGGAGGGAGGATTTGAAAGAGGGAGAGTTGGGGTTTTCTCTACTATTGATCAAGAAACAACATTGAGTTGAAAATATAGGTGTGTGTCCTTGAGTCTCTCCAAGGGGGACTATTTATAGTTGTGTAGGAGTGGGATTATGCTACACTTAATTAGGGTGAGTGATTAGCCCTAATTAAGTGTCCTTTGACCACTCATTGAATATTGGACATAAAAGGGACTATTTATTCACCAAAATTATCATTTTAGACCTTGAAGGCTCCATAGGGATGCATAATGTAGGTGGGCCCCACCATGAGGCCCTACGGGTGGCTCCTGCGGGGTATCTCAACTTGTCTGTCTTGGCATTTAGAAAGCATCTTTAGGTTGCTCCCATCACATGCAAGTGACCTTGAACACTCATTGCTCTTCTAGAAGATGAGTAGGGGAAAAATAAGATCTCACCCTCTTGATTTACTTGATTTACAGTTCCCTTTTGCTGCGAATCTGAAAGATTTACACTATTTTGACCATAACTTTTTACCTGTAGCTCAGAATGACATGCTTCAAAAGGCAAATTTGACCTTCTCAACATGTTTGATATGAATTTGGACTATTCTTCACGCTCATGAACCAAGGAATTCGGTTTTGGAAGGTCCACACTAGGCTAGGGAACCTTTTGCTTCCAAGTCTTCTTGTATGGGCCCTTTGCTTGTATGCATCCAAGGGGAATCATGCTTTTTCAAAAAGCTATGATGCTTAAACAAATAGAGGAGAGCCCAATATTATTTTCTTGTGAAAAGAATATACATTTGGAGTCTTTTTGAAAAGAGAAAAACTATATGTATATTCTTAGGAGATATTGGGCCACCTATGTAGGGGGCATAGAAGACTTGTAGAGATGGACCATAATCTTTGGTAAAGACAAGTGGAGAGTTGATTTCCATGGTAATTTATCTATATGGGATGGAAGATGGATATATTATTTTTCTACTACTAATTCACAAGAGGTAAGAAAGTTTGGGGGTAGATAGTTGGTTATTGTATGCTTATTTTTATTTACAAAGCAAAAAAGAAAAGGGTGGTAATATAAATATATGACTAAGGTGACATTTTTGGGAAGAGTACAATGTATGTGTCACCACAAAGGTTAAACGAAGGGGGGGAATTTACTCTAGATAACTTAATAGCGTAGAAAAATATATACACATATGAGGAAGAGGACGTTGAGTAGGCTGAAAAATGTTGCAAAAAGATGGTTACCATTTTATGCCACTCAACAGTTTCAGAGAGGTCACAACAAGAGAAAGGGGAAAGTGCAGGACAGTCGGAGCACAGAGCAAATGAAAAGCAGACGGAATAGCGAGGCAACCTACAAATGGAATCACAAATAAAGCCTTCCACGACCTCTGACGCAATAGAAGGTTTAAAACAAAAGTAAAAGCAAGCTTAAGTGGTCGAGCATTCAGATCAGCTGGGGCCAAGAATGCAACGCACTCAAGAGTCCATAAAAGAAGGAGCGGAGATAGTTAGCTCCTTTGATATTGATAGTCACCTAGAGCAGATTAAGCTTCAATTCCAATGTCAAAGAGCTCTTTATAACCTCAGGGAGTTAGAATTGGAAGATAACAAAAAGGAGGTATCTCGAACAGTAGCAGAATTTGTGCAATTTAAGCAACAAATCGAGGCACTAAAGAACGCACAAGTCCAGGCTCAATCGGAGCTGCAAAGAGAAAGAGAGAATGCAATCTACTATTATAAAGAAGTGCAGCAATTCAATGAGGCGAATTCACCTTTGCAGATCGAACAACAACGCCTCGAGGAGGAGATAACCAGGGAAAAGGAACAGAATGAGAAGCTACAAGGCTCGTATGCCGTGGTTAGCAGGTCTCTCACTCAACTATTGGCAATACAAGAGACACCCTCCTCTTCGACTATGCCTGCAGGCTCTACTTCCTTGAGCTAGGAGATCAAGGAGTTAAAAGAAGCCCTAAAACAAGAAAAATATGATAGACAGATTATGGCAGCAGGTCATAGGGCCCTACAGCAGGCAAAGGATGAGGAAATTGAAGACTTGAAAAAGTAGCTGGCTGAGGCAAGAAAGGAAGTAGAGGATCTAAAAGTCAGCCAAACAAAGGATCGGCCAGACACAAGAGAATTTGAGAAGGGAGAAAGATCAGATCCCTTCGAGTTTGAAACTCAACAAACGGAGATAGCAACTACAAGCACTAGAAAAGGCACGCAAGAGTCTGCAGATCCAACCACGACATCCACCTCGAAGTCGGCCAAAGAGGAAATTCAGCGTTGGATCTTAGAAGTCAAAGACCCGTCGTACAAGGCTTATCTGCAATATGAATTGAAAGTGTTGGAATCTGCTGCCCTCCTCATGATCACTCCAGATGAGGTTGTAAAAAATTTGGGACATGAAATGATCGCTCTACCGTTGATGCGACAAGAGGTTCGATTATTGCAGCAAAAGATACTCCTAGAAATTGAACCAAACAGCATAGAGGATTACAAAGAGGTCCCAATTATAGCTCTTCAGATTGAAACAGTCCTTGACAATCAACCCCTCTAGAGAAAGAAATGGTTCGATCAGCGATCGACTGATGAAACATATTACAGGGATGCGCCCCAACATCTCAAGATCGACCCCACTTATTGTCCAATCAACAGGCAGCAATCCTGGGACAATTTTTACACTTCACAAAGCAAAAGAGCGACAGTGATGAACTACCCTATCATAGCCAAGCCAGTCAATAACAACCCCCCATCAAAGAATTACATGGTTCAAACTCTGAAAGGAGTCATCACCATGATGAAGGAGATCCCAGATCTCGCTTACCAGATGCTGGTAAAGATTGCTAAAATGCTCATCACGTGCATTACAGCCTTCAGAGACATTGAAGCGGCAAAGAATCCATGGTAGGTATTTGTCAAAGGCACACGGGGCATCTACTGGAACATGGAGACAGAAATCCCCAACAGAAAAAGTGGACTCTTCCATATTCAATCCAATGACGAAAGATCTGACAGCTCATCACATTGCTTATCAGAGCACCATTGCAAATAATTCTTTTAGAGAACTGGCAACCAAATCTCACTGCAACACTGGAAAGAAGGCACTAAAGTGACTTTCCTCAGATGCAGCTTGCACGAGGGCGTGCAAATGAATAGGAAGGGTGGAATGTTTGGTGGATACAAGCGAGCAGGCGTATGCACACCAAACCCGGAGGGATACTCTATTTTTTTGACAGAAACCCTGTAATTCTGCCTAAAATGAGTTGTAATCAGAAGAAGATTAGACCATATTCTTTTTTATGTTCTCTGAGTCTACCCCTTGTAAGAGGCCGGTTGGCCGTGGGAAAGCCCCCTAACTTTTAAAGTCAAAACCCTTAGTTTTGAAAAGTGGATTATCATTAGCTTGGAGAAGAAAACATGTGCTGCTAAAGCTTCTTGTGACTACAATTTGTAATCATCATTTCTCCTGAACGAGTAATCAGAATTGTATTCCGAATAGTACATTGCGTTCCTTGTCTCTTGCTCTTCGATCTAAGTGTAATAGTACATTGCGTTCCTTGTCTCTTGCTCTTCGATCTAAGTGTAATCATTTCCAATTCTGCTATGGTTCGCGGCGAGACGTTTGTGAGCTAAATGCATTGATTTGGGAGTTAAAATGGTTGTTTTTTTATGTTTTGACCTTGGATAAGTGTTTCTATGCTTAAGGTGGATCTTTCCAAGTACTTCTGTTTCAGTTTTTTGCACATTTTTTGTGATGGATCGTGATTTATGTACCTTCCCAGATGGTGACAGAACTTGGTAGGATTGAGCTCATAAGTGTTGTAATACCGCTCCTTAAGTTTCGTGACATTCCGGATTCGTTTGGATATCGAAACGGCATGATTGTGTTGAGTGTTGAGAATGGACGCATACTGATTGTCTGACTAGGAAGTGGTTGATTTGCTTTTGTTGTAAGAATTAGTATTCTTCGAGTTCACTTTGGTGAGATTGACACTCTCATTAAGTCTTTGTTCCCCACCCCGAGTCGCTTCCTTGCATATTGACATTATGTTAATACAAAAGAGCTATGCTGCAGACGTCCGTCGCAGCGACCCGCTGAACAGGCCATGCAAGCTATCCTCATCTAGGGATTCACCTTCTAAGTGATCATGGAGTGGGTCTTAGGAATGATGTTGATAAAAGTCTGTATTTTTTGGATGACAGTCAAAATTTTGAAATCATGTCTGCAAACTACCTTGGATTCAAAAATGCTCATGAAGAGCCCGCATGCCATACAGTTCATGCGAAAATGGATGCAGGTTGTCTAACATAGACTATCTTAGTGCATTGCAGGAAAATGGAAAGCGAGTGGGAATTGTGGGGCTTGTAAGGATAGGCATGGCTATAGCAAAGCGAGCGGTTGAAGATTTTGGGTGCCCAAAGGCATATAAAGGTAGGTCAACAAAGTTAGGAATATCATATTCTTACTATTCCAATTCAACAAACTTGGCAACTAATTCAGATGTTTTGATGATCACTTTCACTCTATGGAGGGGACAAAGGGCAACATTAACCCTGAAGTCCTCGATGCCTTGGGTCTAGGTGGAGAGGAGGTTTTTTGAATTGTAAGAGGCTTTTTGGCCATTTTTTACCAGCAAGGACTTGACATGATGTTTGTGTACATTGTGTGTTAGCTTTGATGGAGGTGTTTTGATGAATCAAATTGCCCCCTTGTAGTGCACTGGATTTTTTTGTGTCATCTTCTTCCCTCTTTGTTTTTTGCTTGTGTAGGTGTGTGGGTGTGTGTGTGTGTGTGTGTGTGTGTGTGTGTGTGTGTGTGTGTGTGTGTGTGTGTGCGTGCGTGCGTGCGTGAGTGTGTGTGTGTGTAGGCGTGTGTTCGCAGGTGTGCCCCTCGAGGTTGTGTCATACAAAGAGAGAGAGAGAGAGAGAGAGAGAGAGAGAGAGAGAGAGAGAGAGAGAGAGAGAGAGAGAGAGAGAGAGAGAGAGAGAGAGAGAGGTGACTGTGTGCAAGGAGAATGAGAAATTAGTGTATGTACGGGTGTGCAACAGGTTGTGGTTTTGACGATGGGTGTGTGCGTGGTTTATGTGTAGTTACATGTGTTCCATTGGGAAAAACTTACAAACTCCGATGAATGTCCCCTTTAATGCCCTCTTCTCTAAAGCCTTTTTTATCAGGCAAAAAAACTCTAAACAACTAGCTTGCATCCTTGCAGGAGTTACATTATGTGTCAAGTATTGATGCTGCATTGATGTTGCATTGATGTTACATTCTTACTTGCCCACTTAGCAATCCAAGTCCACCTATATGCAATTAAATCCCATGGTGACACTTGTGGAGGATATTTTAAGCTTTGCTTAAATCCCATGGTGCCACTTGTGGATGCTTTCATTAATGAATCCGAGGAAGAGATGGAAGACAAGGAAGAGAAGGAGGACCTTGAGCCAATTTTCACTATGTCCACTTACTTGAAAGAACTCCCACCATGGTTGGCAGATTTCATAGGCCCTTGTAGGGTGGGGTTATAGGATGTCATGGATTATGAATTGGGCCTTGACATGTTGTTGTTAGCACGGTTGGACTATGAAAAACATGCAAGACAAATGCAAGGGCTGCCACAATTGCAGCAAAAACTAGAAGACTTTATTGTTAGGAGCTACACGAGAAATGGAGCCAGTGAAAGTTGTAAAATTTACATCATACTCTCAAGAGAGAATTGGCAATGTTATCTTTTTATAAAAAATATGAGTATGTAATGTTTTTCTCTTTACAAAATGCTCTCAAGTAGAGAGTAGGCAATGTTTTCTCCTTACAAAATGTTCTCGAGTAGATAGTATGTAGAGATTATGTCAGGTAGAATATGTAATGCTTTGCTATTTACAAAATTCCGCTTCACAAAACACTTTTGGGGGTTATGGGAGTCCTTGGACTCTTCCTTGGTGTTTTGGGCTCTTCTTATGTCTGCTTTCCCTCTTTAGGCTCTGTCTCCTTGGGCTTCTTTTGCTCCTCCTTGGGCTTCTTCTACTCCTCTTTGGCATGTGTTTGGATTTTTTGGGGCTCTTTCTGGGGGCAACATCCTTCTTTGCCTTCTTTGGAACCTCTTTGGGCTTTTCTTCCTTCTTTGGCTTCTCTTCCTTCTTTGGCTTCTCTACCTTTGTGGTGCCATTAGGAAGAGGATGGGGTGTAGGAGGGCCACTTTATTTGCCCTGAGCTTATGGAGGTGATTAACATTTTGACAAATAGGTGTATGTCATGTGTGCAAGAATGGTGGGTGTGTAAGAGATGTGTAAGAGTGGTCAAAGCATGCACTTTTTCCCCCAAAAAGGAGGTGGAAAATTTTATGATTTTTGGCCTTCCATAACTCCCGCATGTGATCTCTGATTGAAGCGGAGATCAAAGATCTACAATCTACACATCGAGATCTTTTCTTAGATATGCTACTTGAAATGGTTTTACTCGCTAGATTTTAAATTCCATTTTGGAAGGGAAACTTTGAATTCAAATAAACTAAACGTTTTTCTTGTTTGACTTCAAAAGTTGTCCTTTGATTACTTTCTTAATACTAAAGGTTTTACTTCCTTAAACTGCCAAATAAAGAGGCCCTCCTAGATCCCATTCTCTTGCTAATGATGGCCTCTTCCTTTGGCTTCTTTGGCCTTTGGGGGCTTGGGTGCTGTGGGTAGTGCTATTTGGGCACTGACCATATATCTAGTCAGCTTTCCCTTACCCACCAAACATAGTTGTCGGTGGAGCAATTTTCATTGATCTAGTAAAGAAAATGCTTACCTTAATAGTCTTTTTTGGATTTCAGTAGGTGTAGTCAACCACTAGCTTTGCATTTGTTATCACTCTCCATCCACATGAGAAAGCCTCCTCCTGTAATGGTGGCCACAAAAATAGAAGGGACAAAATAAGTACACAATTTTAAGCTCAAACTACTTACAACATAGTAGTACCATACCTTCACATTTAAGATTTGCATGTCATCCATGAGCCTTGTGATAGGAGGAAATTGCTCAATTGGATCTATCAGCCTTGAGGCAACCCTATTTAGAAAGATCCAAAGCATTGTTAGAAAATAATTGAAAGTCGGAGCACTGGGTAAAGTATGGGACAGTTACACTTACAGCCAGTTCCTTATGTCAAAATCAATTCTCAAATATTGAGAGATGGTTGGGTCAAACATATCCACTTTCTATTGGATATCTAACTGATAGTCATGCATCAATAATCTGTAAAAATATGAAGTTTTTAGGCCAAGATAATTAGTAAAACTAATCAACTAATTATGAGGTAATTATCACGAGTTTTTAACACCATAATCTTCCTCTCAAAATTACCTCACTAACTGCTAAACACATTTTCTAGTTATCTTGCTTAATTTTTAGCTAAAAATAGAGTTTTTAAGCCAAGATAATTAGTAAAACTAATTAACTAATTATGAGGCATCATAGATTCTTAACACTATAATCTTTCTTTGAAAATTATCTCAAAATTTTGTAAATTATCCCATCATTTCTAGATTGAAAACAAACAATGTTTTGCTTAATTAAATACTTAAATTAATTAGACAATTATGACATAGTTTCCACAATTTTCTAACATTGTATAAAAGCTTTGAAACTTGGCAAAGGATTATGCACAATAAAAAGGCATAGATTATGAAGAGACTTTTGCTCCCACTTTGTCGTATGACAACTGTGTGTTTTCTATATACATTGGTAGCTCATTTTGGTTGGGATGTAAATCAGTCAAACATTGTTACTATTTTCTTGAATGGTGACATATTTGAGGAAGTTTATGTAAAGTAGCCTTGCAATTTTGTCAAGAAAGGACAAGAGGATAAAGTGTGCAAATGTAAGAAATCTTTGTATGGGTTGAAGAAATCTTCTCATGCTTGGTATGAGAAAGCTGATACTCATTGTTAGGAATTGGATTGTGCTAGCTATGGTGGATGAAAGAGAAACATAGCGTCAATGTGTGAGTGCATGTGTAAGCAAGGTTATCACTCAAGTGAATTAGGTTCCAAGATAGAATTAGCTTGGACTCATAAACACAATCTTGAGTATTGACTTAGCTTAGCACAAGCTCACCATAGACAAGCATGTAGTGCAAAATGGAGTTGTTGTTTATTCATTCATGAAATGAGCTTTAAGTATCTCTACAACCTTGCTCCACAGTATATGGGATAAATTCACTCTCCTCTCCTTGACTCACACTTTAGGACAAAGCTCACACTTTACAATCCTCCCCTTGAGGTTTGGACTAAGACAAGATACTGAAGATGCATTCCACACAGGCTAACAAAATCCACATAGGATGGTGATATCCACACAGGAAAATAAAGTCCACAAAGGATGGTGATATCCACACAGGATGGTAAAATCCACACAAGAAAAATCCACAAAGGATGGTGACGTCCACACAGGATGATAGGATCCACACAGGAAAAAAGTCCTCCCCTACAAGTAGAGAGTCTCCATCTTCAAAATGGGTCTTCATAAAAGACAACATTGCTCTCGTTTTCATCCTTTTTGTCTTCTACTATGTGAGATGATCCTCTGTCAGGTCTCTTGCCTTCGGTGCTTCTGTTGTTGCTTCTACTACTGCTGCTTTCTCCACTGCTACTGCTTCCATTTGAGTAGCACCGAGAAGGAGGGTGTTCCTTTCTACCACATTTGTTGCAAGGTTTGTTTGTGTAGCAGTCTTTCGCTACGTGTCCCATTCTTCCACATTCGTAACACTTTCTTCCGTTTTTTGATGTCGATGGTGAATATCTTCCCCTTGAAGATGTTGCGATAAAAACTCCTCCGAATGAGGTGAGTGAGCCTCTTTGCTTTCTTTTTCTACTTGGACTGAGTTGATGACATCTTGGAATGGTGGTGCTAGTTCTTTTTCTTCAAGAATTGGGACTAAGTGGTCATAAGAAGGTGGAAGTGCACTTAATATAGTATGGCCACTTTGTCATCTTCTGGTACTTCAACTTGGATGTAAGTGAGCTGCGTGACAATGCTCTTAAGCCTGTTCACTAGGCTAGCAATGTCCTCCCCTTCAATCATAGTAACTTTGTAAAGCTGTCTCATAAGACTAACTTTGCTTCTTTTGGCCCTAGCTCCAAAGTTACTTTCTAGGACATGACAGGCATCATGTGCATGCTTACATTCATCTATGAAATGCACGTAGTTGTCATTCAAGGAGGTGATGATGATTCCTAATGCTTGTTCATCTTTGGCCAAATTCTGTGCACTTGCTATGAGTGTAGATGCCCTAGTGTGCACTCCATCGAGTTTGGCTTGTTGCTCTAAGGCAGTGCTGATGACAGACCACAAACATTTTCTCATAAGGTAGTCTCTTAACTTCGTTTGCCAAGTGTGAAATCCCTCCCCATTGAATTTCTCTATTCCCTTGTCCCCCATTTGTGCTGATAGAGGGGTCTTAGCTTCGGAGACTCTCCTAGCCAGTGTTTGCCTCTTTTACACGGTGCACAAATAAAAAGATGATTATTTATTTGCAAGCTATTGTGCTTGGCTGCAAGATTTGAGAAGATGAGAAAGAGAGTAAGAGAAAATTCCTTTGAACTTTGTGAAGCTCCTCTTCATCGTCGGTGAAGCCCCTCTTCACAAAAGTCACCTTTGGTTGATTTATTGGATGTCAATGCATGGATGCTAGTGAAATGGGTGCAATTGGGGGTCTTTCGAGTTGAAGAGACTCTCTTCAAGGCAGTGTCTACCCAATCTTTGATGCAAGAAGTGCAAAATGACAATTACAATGGGCTAATTGCTTGTAATCTTTGAGATGCTTGGCAGCCTTTGGTCGGGCTCTTCGATGCCTTCGAGGCTTTGAAAGCTCTTGGAGGTGCTAGTCCGCGGGAGCAAGTTCTTGTCAGGCACTTGAGGCCCGTGGGAATCGTTGCTTGTTAAAGGGCGGGCTTCTGCAGTCGTGGGAAGCGGGGCCTGTTAAGGGGCCGAGGTGAGCGATGGAGCTTTTGAGGCTAGGGAGCAGTGCGTGGGAAGGGGGGCCCAAGAGCAATCGCTTGGTCAAGGGCGGTTCGTTGGGCATGCGCGGGCAGGCGCAGGCAACTCCGAGGACACACCTGGCAAAGCCAAGGCGTACGGTCGACTGACTGTGGGATCTCCCTCTTGCGACTCGCCAGCTCCACAAAAGGCCAATTTAAGATGCCGTTTCGGGTCCACCTAGCTTGCTGAATTTAGGCAACCCGATTTGAGCCTCGGACCCCACAAGCCAACGCCCCTTTACGTGGTGCACTAGCCAAGAAGGCCCACTTGATTGCTTATGATGGAGCTCCTAAAATTACAGTATTAAGCTCAAGTCGGCAGGCCCTTTCCCACACAAACTCACACACACACACACCTAATAATAGGCAATGATGAAGATATCTTTAATGGAGTTCTCGGGCTCGGTTTGCAGATCTTGAAGGCTCTATGGGAAGCTTGCGAGGAAAGCTTCAAGATGAGATGATTAAAGCTTGATAAGTGCAAAATCGAGAAGATTAATTGAAGATGCAAACAACTAGAAAATTGACACAAAAATGACTAGAAATGCAATAATTGGATACTAATCTTCTCCCTAATCAAGCCTATCTAGCCATGGAGGGTAGTGGCCTCTTGGGTGTGCCAAGGACATGCCCACACATAACTAGATTAGTCTTAATTAGTGAGATGCAACTAGTTATGAAAATGTCAATGGGCCGTAACAATGAAATCCTAATTGATCTAATGGAGATGCTAACACACACTAATGCATAATGACAATCCTAGCTAGCACACCATAACTCTGATACCATATGTTAGGAATTGGATCGTGCTAGCTATGGTGGATGAAAGAGAAACATAGCTTCAATGTGTGAGTGCGTGTGTAAGCAAGGTTATCACTCAAGTGAATTAGGTTCCAAGATAGAATTAGCTTGGACTCATAAACACAATCTTGAGTATTGACTTAGCTTAGCACAAGCTCACCATAGACAAGCATGTAGTGCAAAATGGAGTTGTTGTTTATTCATTCATGAAATGAGCTTTAAGTAGCTCTACAGCCTTGCTCCACAATATGTGGGATAAATTCACTCTCTTCTCCTTGACTCACACTTTAGGACAAAGCTCAGACTTTACACTCATTTAGTCAAACGAGGCTTTTGTAACATTCCATCCAACAGGAAGCACATTGTACGTAAAGCATGAGGGTGATGTACTTCTCATTGTTGTTCTCTATGTGGATGATTTTTCTATCATTGGACCAAATGAGAGACATATTTTTGAATTTAAAGCTGATTTAAATGCTACTTTCGAGATGAAATATTTTTGGATGTTACATCATTACTTGGGTATACAATTTAAGTAGTGTGGTGGTGGTATTTGCCTTGTGTCATACAAGTTACATAGAGACATTGCTATGTAAGTCTGGACTTGAGGATTGCAAACCTATTGCCACTCCAATGGAAACAAGTTTAAAATTGAGTCTTCATGATGTTGATGATCCTATCGATGTCACTCTTTACCAAACTATTCTTGGTTGCCTTATTTATGTATGCAACATGAGGCCGGATATTTAGTTTGCAGTCTCATAGGTCAGCAGATTTATGCATAGACTAGGTTCTAAGCATTGTCAGGCTCTCGAGAGGATTTTTTGCTACTTGAGTGGTACTTTACATCTTGTCTTGTTTTATCCCAAGGAGGGATCATTGCCGCTAGATTTACATGCTTTTTTGGACTCAAATTGGGCTGGTTGTTTTGACACAGGACTGTCCATGAGTGGCTTTTGTTTCATGCTTGGTAGTTCATGCATATCATGGTTGAGCAAGAAGCAACCTATTGTGGCCAGTTGTGAGGCTGGGTACAAGGAAGTCTTCATAGCTACGATTGAGTGTGTATGGCTCTAACGCCTTATGGTTGATTTGGGTGTTGGACAGGATACTGCCAACACTATCTACATTGACAGTCAGAGCACATTGGCAGTTGCAAGGAGCCTAGTTTCATGCTCGCACAAAGCACATTGAGTTGCATTACCACTATGTCAAGGAGAGCCTCTTAGCAGGAGAGATTATCTTGGCTTATGTGCCAACACAAGACAATCTTGCAAATCTTTTCACAAAGGCATTGTCTCGGGAGAAGTTCAAAACTTCAGCAAAGCTTTGGGCTTACTCCCCTTTGTGGATTGATCATGTCCTCACGGCATAGCACTTCCCTTTACTCTATGTGCCAGCTCTCGTTCATTGTATCACTCCCAAGTGAGATTTTTTACCATATACATGTGGTAGTGATGTGTGTGAACTTACTTAGGACGAGGTAGTTTTTCCTAAGAGTGAACATACTTAGGACCACCTAGACAATTTTTCCCTCACTAAGAGATTTTTTTCCCCGTGCATTGATATATACGCCCATCACTCTAGGGCTATCTCATCTTTCCATTGCACACTAAGTAATACACTCTCTATTGTGTGTGCCTTGAGCTTCCTTCGTCTTCTCCAAGCTATGTGCATTTCCTTGCAACCCTATTTCCAACAATTTTTAAAACCATGGCCAAATTCTTTTTTTGATCCCTCTAGGGTAAATCGAAGTAATTGATTTGTCAAAAATTGTCGATTCCACACGAATATTACTTTTTACAACAACAAGGAGAGAATATCCACATACTTTTTTGAAAAATGTTTAGCTAATGGGAAAGAGAGATTGTCTTTCTAGCATTGCCCAATTTGTCAATTTTTGGGAAAGAAATGTATCAATTGATGGCAAAGTCGCGTAGATTGCTTGGAATCCATTTGTCATATCAAAATTGGGCTTCAAAAAAATTAGCAACAACAAAATTCTTTGAGAAAGAATCAATGGATCAAATCAAGTTGCTAGACACTGGTTCTTTATTCTCAAAGACAATGAGTAGAAAAATAAGATCGATGGGCGGTAAAAGGAGGAGAATAGCCCGTACCTATGACCCCTTTGTAAATAGCCTCTGCATAGGAATTCCAGTTTCACAAACATTTTTGTTAGAAGATGACTTGGGGTTGAATCTATGGGAATAAGAGAAATAGTGACAAAATGAAAAACTAGAAAGGCAAAAAGAATTGTCAAGATAAATGCTATCAAAGATAGGATCTTCACAAAAAATCGGGGATGGAAATAGGGACATGGAAATCCGCTACCGTGTGAACCTTTGCCATCAACAAACGCATGCTCTATTTTATATTCGAAGATCGATCTTTATACGACTACGATCTACAAAGGATAAAATCTTTGCCCACACTCGATGTTACTTGGAAATAAATAATGGATTTAGATTATAAGGACCATACATTATTTTTAAACGTGGGATGTTGTCGCCAATTTGGTTGGATATCTCCACTCAAAGCCTTTCTGGGGAAAAATTCTAAAAGTTTGTCAAATGTGGAATAGAGAATACGTAAACTAAATAAAATTGGGAATTTGAGTATGGATCTAGCTTGATATACTATCCTATATTTTGAAAACAATTTCGATATACGGATAGGAGGTAGTAATTTTTGCCACAAAAATTTGAGTAATGTGGGGTATCGCTTTCGCAAAAGGAAAGCCCAAATTGGAAAGATTAATGCAGCAATATGCAAAAGTATCTAATTCTTCTAGAAATTTTTTGAAGGACTCTATGCGTTCTAGGAGGCAAAAGAGCTTGCTCTAGAAAGTACTTCAAAAAAAAATGCATTCGTCTTTTTTCCTCAAATCAGTAGAAAGACCAATCTTGTTTCAATCACTTATTGAGCGACTAACAACTTCAAGCCGTAAAGAAAAATTTAGTGAGTGGAAGAAGACACGGATTACGAATCTCAAAAACAGTTACTATATATCTCCTTATCCACAAAGAGGAGTTTAATTGGTGAATCGAAGCTTGCTCGTTCAGCTATAGTAGCTAGATCAAACATAGTTTCCATCCATAATGGAAGGAGATACATGATAGTTTTCAATCTAGATTTTGAAAGTTTATTAAACTACCATTATTTTTAGTCTTGAAAAATATCGAACGTATTTTATTCCGTCAAAATTCCAAATGGAATAAGGACTGGACAAGAGGGATGAAAGAAATTCATATCAATAGTATGTTTGACTCTGGTGAATACTTTTCACAAGATGAGTTACCCCCACGATGATTAAGAGAAGGTATTCAAATAACAATTGTGTATCTCTTTCAAAAAAATGCCTTGGCACACAAATGGGAATGAAAACAATATACTCTTCAAAGAGAACACATGGAAACTAGATCTAAAAGTCGGGAATTGAAAAGCAAAAGGAAATTGAATCAAAAGAAGCACAAATTTACTTATTCAATGTTTTTGGGTATCAAACAGATATATCTTTTGGGGTATCAAAAAGATATATCTTTTGGAAGTATTCAAAAAGAAACTTCTTTTTGGAAACATGTTCAAAGAAAGTTATTGGATGTGTAGAGAAGCTTGCCTCATCAAATTAAACGAGCCTATCAAAGTAGGTTCAATAAAGTATCCAAGAAATTGAATCTTATTTCGAATCTAAAACAAGGTGAAAAATTGCTTAGTGACTATGGTCTAGATAAAAAAAGTTGGATGAAAACCTCATCTACCAATTACATAAATGAAAGGGCAAAACTTGACTATCACGTGATTTCAAACAGTGATAGATTTATTGCTATTGGTGGGAAAATGAGTCCGGCCAATGTTACTCGTAAACAATGTGTTACTCGGGGCCAGGTAGAAAGAGAATTTTTAATGAGTATCATTGGAGTTGACTCCAAAAATCTTTTGGACAAAAAGGGTGAAATAGATGACCCATATTCCAAAATAGCTTCGAAGAATTTGGAAACAGGTGATACTACATTAGGTGACATAAATCTTGTTATAGCTGCCAAATTTGAACGGAAGCAATTGGTCAATTTCGAGGAAGCGAGATTAAGTTTATATTTACTTGTTAGGGAATTAATTGAAACGTTTATTTCAGTAGGGAATAAACTTGCTTTTTACAATTAACAGGAATTTTGCTCATTACTTCATTGAATTCATCACGTTGTAAGCACAATTGGCAGGGGTATTGGATAACATTAATGAGGGAAGCAATTTATCAACAAGAAGTAAATTGCTGCAGTTTGACTTGCCATCTCAAACCTGTATTTATGTTGATATGTGGAACATTGGTATGAGTGGCAACTTAAATCTGGGTCTGTTAGTTAATGATAAAAAAAGTAGCAGTAATTGCGGAGTAAAAAGTAGACAGAGTGGCATCTATGTTGAAACCGACGGTGTATCAAACCAATACCAACCCAAAATACCTGAGAAACAAACTCCCATCTATTACAATTTAATTGCTACAAAAAAAAATTGTCTTGAAATGAAAAATAATGATGTAAATTATTTAGCAATGTGTTTTGATGCATATGAAAGAATTTTAACTAAATTAGGTTATTTTGGGATTAAAAGTGAAAGGACGTTAGCATGAAAAACCTATCTTTTTGCCTCCTCCAGGGGTTTGATTTATCGCATATTGTAATTGGAGAAGTTGTCTCATTCTCAAGTCAATAGGGGTTTATGATATTGAGTGGAGAGGAAGTAATTTACAAGTATTCATCTTGAAGATATTGATCTCGTTGTAGTAAACATGGGTCCTCATCATCCCTCAATGCACGATGTTCTCCAGCTTCTTGTTGCTTTGCAGGGTGAAAATGTTGTTGATTGTGAACTAATATTGGGATATATGCATCAAGGAATGGAAAAATTTGCTAAAAATCGAACAACTTTGCAATATCTTCCCTATGTGACGAGATGGGATTATTAGCTACTATGTTTACCGAAGCAATTACAGTCAATGCACCGAAAAAATTGGCAAATATTTTGATTTCCAAAAGAGCTAGTTATATACGCGTAATCATGCCTGAATTAAGTAGAATAGCATCTCACTTGTTATGACTTGGGCCATTCCTAGTGGATATTGGTGCACAAACCCCTTTCTTTTACATATTTCGAGAAAGGAAGAAGATTTTTGACTTATTCAAGGCTACTACATGTATGAGAATGATGCACAACTACTTTTGAATTGGGAGAATTGTCGTGAATTTGCCATACGGATGGATTGATAAATGCTTGGATTTTTGCCAATATTGCTTACCAAAAATCTATGAGTATAAGCGATTAGTTACAAAAGAAATTATTTTCTTAAAACAAGTGCAGGGAGTAGGTTTCATAAAAAGACAAGAAGCCATCAACTGGAGATTATATGGACCTTCGTTACGAGCTTCGGGAGTTCAATGGGATCTCTGCAAAATTGATCTTTATGAGTGTTGGAATGGTTTCAACTACCAGTTTGTCGAAAAGAAATATTCTCCTACTCTTAAATTGCCTAAGCAGGAACATAATGTAAGATTAGAAGCTCCTAAGGGAGAATTGGGAATTTTGGAGATGATAGTGTCTTTTCTTGGACATTGAAAATTTGTCCACCTAGTTTTACAAATTTGCAGATTGTCCTTCAATTGATTAGGGGAATGAAACTCGCAGATATTGTGACAATATTAGGTAGTATCGATATCAACATGGGAGAGAATAATCATTAGAATGATAAATAGTCTTGAATTTTGGAAATAGAGTCAACTTTTGTAGGGATATATGAATAGTGCATCTAAATCATTTCATTCTTGAGTATAACACCATTCACTTGAACTAGTTTGGTGGCTAATTCGAAGCAAGGCTTAACTTGATGAACTTTCCTCTAGCGCTAAAAAAACACTTAGCTTTAGTGTTAGCCCACTTGCAAATATGTATATATATGTATGTATACACACACACACACACACACATGCACATATTTATTAGAAATTCTCCTTTTGGGTGTGTGTGTGTGTGTGTGTGTGTGTGTGTGTGTGTGTGAGAGAGAGAGAGAGAGAGAGAGAGAGAAACAGGTCCAGCGTCCAAGATTTACTGAAGGTAGAAGAACTTGTTTTCTTCTTCTCTCTCTCCCTCTATCTATCTATCTACGTGTGCGTGTAGCCAACCCACTGTTTCATCGCAAGGAAAATCCTATGTATCATCTTTTCCAAAAATTGAGGATACTTTAACATGAGTAGTTGTTGAACATCAACCTCTTTGTCTCTCTTGCTCTCTCCCCCTATCTTCCTTTCATTGATCAGTGACTCTCTCTCTCTCTCTCTCTCTCTCTCTCTCTCTCTCTCTCACACACACACACACACACACAACTTCTCTCTACTCTCTTCGTCTTGTTGATTAGTGCCCATCTAATCTCTCTCTCTCTCTCTCTCTCTCTCTCTCACACACACACACACACACACACACACACACACACATACACACACATGTTCTTAGTGGCCTATCTATCATCCTAGAAGGTGATTCACCCAAGCGTATGTGCTCCTTCCAAATCTAACAGTGGACTCTCTATGAATCTTCTCTCTCTCTCTCTCTCTCTCTCTCTCTCTCTCTCTCTCTCTCTCTCTCTCTCTCTCCATACTTGAGCTACACCTAGAGCTCAACCATGGATGGACCAACTTTGGCATAAGTAAGAAATACCCCTTCTCTTCATAAACGAATAATATTTGAGTTTTCATCAATTTCTCTATCATGTGTGTGCACGTACATACAGACACTCAATAAAGTAATCAACGAATGAAGTAATCAAAAAATTGGGGGGAGGCGAGGGAGAGCAACACATGTGTCTAATGTTCAACAATTTTTCAAACACTTTAAGAAAAGCTATAGAAGCATTTTAAAAAAGGGTATAGAAGCGTCTCTTTATTGCTATTTTTAAAATTTTAAAATGTAGACTTGCATAATTTTTTTTAAATATCAATATTGGTCTTAAAAAAAGACCCTTGAAAAGACAAAGCCAAATATATCTTCAAAAATCACATTTTCATTAAATGATAAAAACCACCAAAATTGACATTTTTTTGTTATGTACACTTAAGCTAGCACATTTACTTTGTAAAGAGTAAAGTAGAATGTCTTTTGACTTTCCACTGCCAAGTCTTTTCATTTCCTGCCATGTTACTACTCACTTTTAAATTTAGATCTTCTTAGCCTTCACTTTTTCATTTTAGATTAAAGGTTCTGCAAAGTTTTCTTTGCAATCAACCAATGCATGACATGAGGATGCCCTCTCCTTCCTTGAAAATTTTAAACTCCATTATATTTAGTATAGATGATAACGTTTGGGACAAAATAACCCTCATTGAAATTCTGCAATTAGGAGAAAAAGTGATGGAAACAAAGTTGGGTACAACCTTTTCTTTTTTTAGATGCACAGCTGAAAAATTAAAATTCTACTAAGAAAAAATAGGGAGAAAATAAAAATTTTAAAATTTTCTGTTTCTGGAAATGAGAAGTTAGATGAGGTTGAGACATATTCATAAGAAAATTAATAGCAAACGGAATCTCATTGATTGGGGATGCAGATCCTTATCTGCAACTTAGATAATTTACTCCCTTGATGATCTCGATGGGGAGCTGTATGAAAATCTAAGTTCATGTACACTTTTGAAATAGAGGCAAGGGAATCCATCGACTGTCTTATATCTGGTAGCTTGAGTACAATTGATATAGTTGAGACACAATCCAAATATGGTTTTGGGGGGTGGAATCCGTAGCGTCAGTCAATAGGATTTATATCCTTTTTCATCTCTTCATTGGCAAAATGTGAGAGATTTCCATTTGACTTGCCAGAGGCGAAGGAGGAGTTAGTGGCTGGTTAGCAAACTGAATATTCAAGAATAAAATTTGGCTTATTTTATGTTGTTTCTCACCTAAATTTGTCACCTTCCTCACCATTTGTAGTAGTTCTCTATTCGGGTGGATGGGATTTCTCAATTCCTTTATTCAAAATTTTTGGACAAATTGTTTCAACTTCAAGTGTCATTGACAAGTCTCTCGACACGTTGAAGCCGATCGTAGAGGTAACCACCACATTATCCAAATCCTAGTTTTACCTATTTTTCTCCATCTTGACAAGATGGACTCTACCTAGAGTGAGGATGGATCAATTACAAGATCTTGGATGGAAATTTATCCCGCCCATTACTTCGCAAAATTTGTTGCTGACAGCTTTGTTTTGAATATTACTCATAAGTTGATGCCTCTGCCTCATTTTCAGTTCAAGTTAAAACTATTGAATTTAATATATGGAAAAAAATGCATTACATGTCCTCCCTTGTCATATGAAAATGTGTATCGAAAAGTACATTTGAAATTGGATTTATCGATTTTATGTTTTTGGAAATAATTAAGTTTTGAAATTATGGTCAACAAGTTCTCGAAGCCGCAAACTATATTGGTCAAGGATTTGCAGTTACCTTAGATCATTCAAATCATTTACCCATAACTGTTCAATATCCATATGAAAAAAAATTACCATCCAAATGATTTTGTGGACGTATCCATTTTGAATTTGACAAATGTATTGCCTGTGAAGTACACGTACGCGTATGCCAGATCAATCTCCCAGTTGTTGATTAAATATTTTTGAAAGATGTCAAAAAGAAAAATTAAAAAACTATAGCATTTATTTTGGAGTCTGCATATTCTGTGGGAACTACTTTGAGTATTGTCCAAAAAATTGTCTGTCGATCACCGAAGAGTATGAACTTTTCAGTTACAATCGTCATGAACTCAATTTTGATCAAACCACTTTGGGGCATTTACATCCTGTTAAGTATGGAGCCTGGTTTGCTCCTTGTAATTTTTTGTATTAAAAACGCACATTTGTAAGGCCCTCAATATGAGGAGAGGACATCGTGCGTGAAGAAAAAACACTCGCCGAAAACCAAAATTTTCACGGCCAGTCTCAAGCAAAGCTCGAAACTTTGGCTTTGCCGGAATATTATGGACGAACGACGATCAGAAAGTGGTCGAAAAATGGCCGGTCGTTTGGTCGGTGGCCGGTAGTCAATGGCCGATGGCCAGTGGTCGAAAGTCAATGGCCGGTAGCCAGTGGCCGATTTCAAAAGCGAACTTGTCTTCTCAAGAGCGGAAACACATGAGCGGATTGAAGAGTCCGATTTGGACTTGTCTACACAAGGGTGGCTACACATGGTATGAGAGGAAGCCTTTTGGCCTATAAAAGGAGGCCTCTTCTATGCAAAGTCCAAAAAGTGTTTCTTCATTGGCTATGGAGAAGGTGACTTTGGGTATTGCCTATGGAATCCTGAAGATGGTAAAATATTTAGAAGTAGGGATGTAATTTTCAATAAAAAAAATATGTACAAAGATTACTTGGAAAGAAAACAAACAAAAGAAATAGGTGATGAGTACATGGAGCTTGAGGACGGTGAAGACTCAAGTAGTGCAAATGGTAACAACGTACAACAACGTCAACCAAATGAGGAGCCTCAACCTATTCCCTAAAGATCCACAAGAGCAAGTAGACCTCCAGAAAGTTTTATTCCTTCCTTCAACCATCTCTTGATCTCAGATTCTAGAGAGCCAAAATCATACGAAGAAGTTATGCATCACGAATCCAAAGAAGAATGGATGAAGAGCATGCAAGTGGAGATGGACTCATTACATTGCAACCAAACATGGGAGATGGTTGAGTTTCCTAAAGGTAAGCGAGCACTGCAGAACAAATGGGTGTATAATCTGAAGGAAGAAGAAGGTGGGAAGAAAAGGTACAAGTCTAAGCTTGTGGTAAAAGGGTTTTCTCAAAAGAAAGGTATCGACTTCAATGAATTATTTTCTCATGTTGTAAAAATAAACTCAATTAGGCTTGTCTTAAGCCTTGTGTCTACTCATGATTTAAATCTTGAGCAAATGGATGTAAATATGGCATTCCTTCACGGTGACTTAGAGGAGAAATTTACATACTTCAACCACAGGGGTATGAAGTAAAAGATAAGGAGAGCATGGTTTGTAGATTAAAGAAGAGCTTGTATGGTTTAAAGCAAGCATCAAGACAGTGGTACTTGAAGTTCCATCGATGGATGTTGGATCATGGATTCACAAGATCCAACTCAGATCATTACGTCTACACAAAGAATTTGGGAGATGGGAAGTTCATCATCCTAATGTTGTGTTGATGACATGTTGATTGCAAGTGCTAACATGCAGGACATCAAAGACCTAAAAGAGGAGCTGTCTAAATTATTTTCAATGAAAGATTTAGGTGTTGCAAAGAGAATATTGGTATGAAGATATCCAGGGACAGAACGAAGTAGACAATAAAGCTATCTCAAGAGGATTACGTCAAGAAGATACTAGAAAGGTTTCAATGCAAAATGAAAAAACGGTTTCTACACCTTTGGCTGGTCACTTTAAACAAACCAAGGATTTGTGTCCAAAGACACAAGAGGAGATAGCCTATATGTCTAAAGTTCCATATGCTATAGCGGTAGGTTCTCTTATGTATGCTCTGATCTAGACAAGGCCAGACATTGCACATGCAGTGGAAATTGTAAGTAGGTTCATGGACAACCCACGTAAAGAGCACTGGCAAGCTGTGAAGTGGATACTTAGGTATCTGAAAGGGACAACAACAAATGCTTTGTATTTTGGAGGAACTCATATTTTTCTTCAAGGGTATGCTAATGCAGATATGGCACGTGACAAAAATACTCGAAGGAGCACTACTGGCTATGTCTTCACGGTTGGAGGCACGGCAGTAAGCTGGGCTTCAAAGATGCAGAAAGTGGTCTCACTTTCTACCACAGAAGCAGAGTATGTAGCAATGACAAAGGCAAGCAAACAAATTTTGTGGCTTCATAGATTCTTAGAAGAGCTTGGATTCAAACAAGACAATTGTGTCTTGTACAGTGATAGCCAAAGCGCTATCCATCTTGCAAAGAATTCAGCCTTTCATTCAAGGACAAAGCACATTGAGGTGAGATATCACTTCATACGCACTCTTTTGGAAGAGGGATAGCTAAAGCTAGGAAAGGTGCATACAAGTGAAAATCCTGCTGACATGCTTAGAAAGGTGGTCAACAAGGAGAAGTTCAGATTTTGCTCATCTTCAATCGGCATTCAAGGATAAAAATCCAGGATGGAAAGCAGTCACAAGTTTGGTTTGGAAGTCAGTTTCCAAGTGGGAGATTGTTAAGTATGGAGCCTGATTTGTCCCTTGTAATTTTCTGTATTAAAAAACGCACATTTGTAAGGCCCCCATTATGAGGAGAAGCCATCGTGCATGAAGAAAAAACAATAACCAGAAGCCAAATTTTTCACGTCAAAATATTATGACCGGACGACGGACGGAAAGTGGTCGAAAAACGCCAATCGTTTGGCCAACGGCCGGTAGTCAATGGTTGGTAGCCGGTGTCGGAATTCAATGGTTGATGGCTAGTGGCTGGATTCAATGGCTGGTGGCCGATTTCCAAAGCGGGCTTGTCTTCTCAAGGGAGGCCACACATGGGCGGATTGAAGGGTTCGATTTGGACTTGTCTACACAAGGAGGCCTCTTCTACACACAAAAACGGATTGTGAAGCATTATGGTGCATTGTGAAGTTGATGTGAAGTGGTGAGAGTGAAGCAAGGCAGGAGCTCCAAAAGGGTATAATCCCTTTGTAACTTACTTCTTGTTTAAAGTACTAAAGCCATTGAGTGGCTGCTTTCCCGTGGACGTAGCCCACATCGGGTGAACCACATATATCGTGAGTGATCTCTCTCTTTCTCTACTCTATAATCTCTCGTGTGTGTAAATTATCTCTCTCCATTAAGTAATCTACTCAATTATCTACTTAGCTAAGTCCTATTCCTTAACACATCCTCCCACCTCTCAAGATGTTTCAATTCAACCAGTTTTGAATTCAAAAAATTCTTTTGGAAGATAAATCTTGGGAGTAAGAAAACTTGGCACCCCAGTCATAATTTTCCACACAAATTACCTACTCAAAGAATTTTTTGGATAATCTATCTGCTCAAAAATTGGCAAAGAAAGGTTAAAAAATATAAAAGTATTCACTTCTATGAAAAATTTAATTGAAACACTTAAATAATTGTGTATAAAAAATATCATAGAATTAATTCACGATTTTGTCTTATCACTAATACAATAGGATATCTTGTTGGGAACTTTAGGCATAGTATCACTTGTCAATACAGTTAATTCCGCTTTTTCTCCGGGGCCAGTTTTCTCTTGTATATATTATTATACTTTGTTTCGAATGCAAATTTTGTAGCTGCTGCCCAATTACCAATTTATGTAGGCGCCATGAATGTATTAATCATATTTGTCGTCACGATTACTGATGAACTGGCAGGTTTTGAGACTACTGCCTATGGCATAGGCTATATCATTACTACAGGGATTGCAAAATTCTTTTTGCAACATTATCTTTTGTGTTCACAATACCAAATGGTTTGATTTACGTTTCATTCCTCAATAGAGAATTTCTACATCAGGCACACTTGGAAATAATGTCTAGCATCTTGAATACAAGTTAATTGGAGAGTTTGTAATACTGTTCAAACATCTCTCGATACTTTCCCTATATGCTTTAGTAGGAGCAATTAATCCAGCACGCTGAAGAGGGGGGAAAGGGAACACACCGCACACAACACAATGCCTCGCTATAGCCCAGGGTATACACAGCGTCCCAATCCACTAGAGTTCACCTTCAAAATTCGACACTACCCGCAAGCAAACCACAGTCTGCACACAACCATACACACACACGCCTTGCAATGCACCAGACATACCTAATGACTCCACTTCGCTCAATTCACAGCCTTCCACACACACACAGCCTCTCTCTATCTCTCTTCGCATGACAAACTTTGGGGGGGCACACACACTGACACACGCCCGGAACCACATGCACACCAGCCAAGAAGAGAAGCGGGTAGGGGAAATGGCGCCAAGAGACAAAAATGAATGGCCTTCTTGCATATACCACAATGTACAACCAACCCTCGTCCGGCACAACCCTCGGAGACAAGACAATGACTCAAAAGCCTTGGCAAAAAAGCATCATGGCAAAAGAGCCCCAAAAATTTAACATTTACATTCTTTTATAGGGGTGTCTAGGAGACCCAAAAAAAAGAAAACAAATGAGAGATCTCTTAGCTCGTTCAGTCCACTTGCAGCTTCATTTGGAATTTCCTTGCATTGCTTATGTCCAATTTGTCCGCCCGACTCGGCCGCCTGGCTTGACGCTTGAGCTTGTCCTCTTTGAACTCTCTCTCTCCCCATCATGGGATTGCCCCCCTTGGTCGGCTTTGGGACTCTCTCTCCCTCTCTTCTATCATCTACCGCGAGACCCTCCCCCAGTTGAGCAATAGCGACATCGCTATTTGGGGGGGGGGGGGGGGGGGGGGGGGGGGGGGGGGGGGGCATTTTGGGTTCAAAAAAGCTTTGGCCCACGGGCGCGGGCACAAGCCCTTATGGACTGCCACGTCATCGCTGTCTATGAGCGCCGCCATCGACCATTCCTAACTCGCAACACCAACGCTCGCTCAGAGCCACCGGCCAAAACCACTACATTGGCACCACTCGAACCCTGTCGCAACCCAAAAAATGTCAGATGGCACGAGTCCCCATGTGATCAGGTGGGCACCAACCTAGCCCCCGAAAAAATTTCAACTGGCCATAAACTGCAATCCGTAGCTCTCATCTGCAATCTGAAAAGACGGGTAGGCTCCATAAATTGATCATTATGCGCCTATACACCGACATCCACTTGGGCCACCTTCCCCCAAATTAGCCCCTTCAGGATCCTTCCTTGGCCTATAAGCCGCATCAGTCATACATTTCTGCTGCTACCTGTCAGTCCATGATCTTTGTAGCTGCTCCAATCCTTTGCCATGACTCTGCTAGCCTGCATATATCTACCCATGCCATCTTCTATGGTGTACACATTTTGGATGTACCATCATTGCCCACCCCTTAGTTGAGAATTTATGCTCAACCAAAAAAGAGCATTATTGACCTTCTAACTACAAAACCTGGCACACACTATGAGAAAACCAAAATCATATGTACACAGTTTTATTCTGCCTACTGTCAAACCTTTAAGTGGGTTGCCCCACCCCCTGCATCACATAGCTTCCGCCTAGATCAAACACCTTCCTTTGATATCGTCCACCCATCTGTAACTGCTCACCATAGTGTCGTACCCCACCACATAGAACATCATGTGTATAGGCTGCCCATAGCCTACCTTCAGCACTCCTTGCATTTCTCTGCAATCTGTCTACTCTATACCAAGCAGCCCCAAGCATACCATCAAAAGAACATGTACCTGACAACGAGCTCCAACACATGTCTGACCCTCCCTCCCAACCACATAAAGTGGAGGACTTCACCATAGAACCCTGCACCTGTTGAGCCATCCTCCACATAGCTATATCTACAAGCATACTCTTCAAGCATAGCTCACATACCTTCAATGAAAGCAAAGCCCCTGCTTGGGATTCTCCTTTCTCCACCATTGGATATGTCTGCTGCATCTCACATCCTCTTCTTTGGCCACACATTCAATTCCAGCATCATTAAACCCTTCCTCGACTACTGACCCTTCAAGGTTGATTAACACCACATGCTCTTCAACTTCAATCACCTACTCTTCAATCACCTCTTCTACCGCTGCATCATCCTCCGCCAAGGAAGAGAGAAACTTTTTCTCTGCTGCATCCACCTCGATTTCTTCCATAGGCACAGTTGCTCTATCTCTCTTGGCAAAATGTTGCACCTGTTGCACCACCATGGCACATTCCACCGCCACTTTCATCAGCACAGCCATTAGCATGGCCCCAAAGACCACCTTTACCTGCTTACCATCATCTGTAGGCCTAGACCGCTCCACTTGGTCTTCATCATGCACATCAGCTTGCTTTGTTCCCTGCTCTTCTTGCACATGGGCTACTACCATATCGTCAAACACATAAGAGGGTAGCTTTACCTTTACCAGCTCAGGTTCATCAGACTCCGTCTCCTCGTCATAGGATGTGGACTCATCTGCTCTATCATCCTTGCTTGTCTCCCAGCCAATCGAGCTTGTACCTTCATCATCACTGGCAGCATATACTGACTCTGTATTTGCATCTTCATCCGCTTGCTTCTCCACAAACGCTTAACCATCATCATGACTTAGATCACTTTATTCATCAGATTTTGAACCCTCGATATCTACAACCCCATTGCATTCTGCTACCTTTTCATGCAAACTTTCCACAAGAACAGGTTTTACCTCTTCAACCCGCACTCGAACCTCCACATCTGCTATCACTTTTGCACATTTTTGCAGTTCAACATGGAGCTTCTCCTCGTTGACAAGCTCGTCCACCCTTGGCACATGCACATCACAAACTGAAAACCTCCAAGGAACATAACCAACAGTAGGCCTTACCTCAACAGGCTTTGCACTTTGAACAATTGGAGCCGCCTTTGGTCGGCAGACCAAAGAACACTTGTCTACCTCCGCAACAAGCACATAATTTGCTGGCTTCAACACGCCCAGCTCCAACTTCCGCTTCACCTTTCTGCTCTTCATCTTTGCCAGATAGACCATGTCTTCATATGTATCCGCATCATATTCCACCTTTTCTCTAATCCCTGGATCAAGCACTCTAGCAGCTTCAACAACTTCAAGTATTGATTGATTTTGACCCCAATAGCAACCTCTAACTACTTCCAACAAGCTTCAAACTGCTCAATGAAAATAGAGAAATCCTTACTCACATCTTGGTGTGCCGCCTTCAGCCTTGCACCACCTTCCTCTACAGTAATCACCTCTCAAAATCACTCCAAAAACTGACTTTGCCATCTTTGCCATTATTCTTGATCACTACTCTTTAAACCATCGTACCAAATCTTGGCTCATCCTTGCATTAACAACTGCACCGTCTGCAGATTTTTTGCATCCGTCAACATACGCATCGACAACAGCCATAACTCGAAATCTTCTAATCAATCCTCGGGATCTTCTACGCCCATAATTATGGGGCCAAAACCTGGCTCCAACATCTTTGCTAGCTTCAAACTCGACCATTGAACTCTTCGACCATCAACCAACCGCTTTGTCGACTAAAAAACACCACTTTCAACTACAAATAGGAGCATCAGACAGCTCCTCAATGGCGGCACTAGAAGATGGAGAGGAGGAAAGGGGAACACACCCAGCACACAACACAATGCCTCACTATATCCCGGGGTATACATAGCGCCCCAATCCACTAGAGTTCACCTTCAAAACTTGACACTACCGGCAAGCAAACCATAGCCTGCACACAACCATACGCACACACGCCTTGCAATGCACCAGACATACCCAATCACTCCACTTCGCTCAATTCACAGCCTTCCACACACACATAGCCTCTCTCTATCTCTCTTTGCACGACAAACTTCAGGGGGGCACACGCGTGGACACAGGCCCAGAACCACACGCACGCCAGCCAAGAAGAGAAGGGGAAGGGGGAACGACGCCCAGAGACAACAATGAATGGCCTTCTTGCATATACGACTATGTACAACCAACCCTCTACCGGCACAACCCTCGACAGCAAGACAATGACTCAAAAGCCTTGGCAAAAAAGCCCCAAAAATTTAATGTTTACATCCTTTTATAAGGGGAGAGGTAACAAGATACTTCCACAACTCAATAACTCAATGGTCCCCTTGGCTATCTAAGGCAAGAAGCATCCTTCTAAACCCTTTTTGAAGGGAGGTGGCCAGAAAGATCAATAACAAAGGACTATAACAATTGGTCCAATTCTGGGACAAAGGCAGCAGAAGCTTAAACAAAACGAACCAACTAGACTTACAATTCCACCTCAATGGAATTGAAAGATTGTTGGCCAATGGAGTTTAGCTAGAAAGGCTTGAATGTTGTTGGCTACCTGAATGCGGTTCTAGTTTCGACTGGAAGACATGGTGGCGGCGAATGAATAGACATTTCCTAAAACCGCAAACCAAGGCCGTATTAAACACACTTATGGTCTCACCAGATTGGTTCTTCCCTTGAAGAAACAACGGGGTAAGAAATGGCTAGAATCAAGATGGAGGTCAATTATGAAGAACATCTGGTACCCACAATGGCCACTGGGGATGAAGGTTTTTTTTTTTGGAATGTCCTTTGGGGAGCCTTACCTAATGGTGTGAAGAACTTGGCTAAAGGTATTGGGCCAGATAGGTGCTCACAAGGTTTAATGGCTAGGGAGGACCTACCTCATTTGTTCAAAGATTTTTCGACTATCTACGATTTTGCAGGGAAGATATGCAAGTGGGTTCAAAAGTCCTGGAAGGTAGGTTTCTTTAAGGACAATTTATTCCTAGGTGGGAAGGTATTCAAGAGTCAAGCGATACCTACTCTCTCTACTCTCTTCTATTAAGAGGAATCTACATAGATTCCCTCCCCTCGTGACTCCTTTCCCAAAGAAAAGAACAACCTCACGCCCCCGTCCCTTGTTGCAGCCTGCTCGTGCGTGATGTTTAGAGAGAAGCTGTGGTTGTGGGCGAGGCCGCAATTCCATCACATCCGTCATCTACCCCAAAGAGCGCTCCTTGCCCTTGTCGCAGGCGATGCTGGAGGAGAAGTGCACTACCCTCATTCACGTGCATGAGGCCCATTGTCCTCAATCCCCTATAGTATGAGAGGTTCTTGCCACTGTAGTGTGTGCTTGCAAGGCACCCACTAACATTTTCTAAGGGCACCAGCCTAAGGTCGACGATCTGGGGTTGCATGGAATGCGAGTCAGATAGAGGAGAGCTCCTTTTGCCTGTATTTCATGCTACAGAGAGCCTCGCTTCAGCCTGAGAGAGAGAGAGAGAGAGAGAGAGAGAGAGAGAGAGAGAGAGAGAGAGAGAGAGAGAGAGAGAGAGAGAGAGAGAGAGAGAGAGAGTACCCACTCGGTCGCAAGGGGAAACCAAATCCAATCTCCCCAATTGACGTCCACCTTGCCTCACAAAACAAAGAGAAAGATCGTTGTGTGACACCATCCGGCAGAGAGAGAGAGAGAGAGAGAGAGAGAGAGAGAGAGAGAGAGAGAGAGAGAGAGAGAGAGAGAGAGAGAGAGAGAGAGAGAGAGAGAGAGAGAGAGAGAGAGAGAGAGAGAGAGAGAGAGAGAGAGAGAGAGAAGAAGAAAAAGAAGAAGAGAAGAGAGTTATAACGTTGCAGGAAACTATCCCAAGAGACTTCTGCTTCTGCCTTGCAATTCCCTCCTTTGTCTCCCCTTCTTCTCGTCTCCTTCACGTCCCAAATCACCAAACTGCGTACACACACACACACACCCAATGTCTCATGTGGAAACACCGTCTCTAATAGGTGCTCACATATGAGTATACATCTCAGACAACAGTAGGGGAGGGAAAACATCACGACCAATTGCCCCCTTTCTCCCCCCCCCCCCTCTTGCTCTGCCCCTTCTGCTTTCACCATGCCTCCAGCTACTTCACACTCAAATCAGTAAAACATATGCATGCACGCACTCTCCTGTGGAAACATCACCTCCCACAATCACTCGCACTTTAGCAGAGAGAGAATCGCCCTCTGGAAAGCCGTCAAATTTATAGCTAGAATATCTCCCTTTCACTTCATACTTGCAAATGAGACACTTGGCTCTCCTTTTCCCTCCCTTTTCTTTTTCCTCTTTGAACATAATAGGAATCTCTAGTGATTCCCATGAAAAAGACATGCGTGGGACCCTATTGGAACACAAATTATTACATATTGCTACTTCAAACATGTGTGGAAGGCCAAAAACGATCAGATCTTTGAGAAAGCCCTGAAAACAGCTAGTTTCTCAGAGATTATTCAAGAAAGCAAGAAGCGGTCATCGCCATTGGGAAAAGAAGAAACTTTCAGGAATTGAACATGACGATTGATGCCGCAACGAATGGTTAGTTGATGAGTCCTCTTTAGGTCGAGGAATGCTTAGCTTAGACTCTCAAGATGCCTATACCAGTGTCTTGGGGTGCCCCCCCTATCAACCGATGTATTTGTGGTAGCTAGGAGAATTCATGGCTTGTCACGAGCATGACTAGAATTTGTAATAATCCACTCATCATTGTGAGTTTTGAAAAAAGAGATATATTTCTATAAAACTGAGAGTAGGGTCTTCTTTGTCCTTCTTTGCTATAAAAAGTTTCGTTCTCTAATATATTCTCGCATAATTTTCACAAAGAAAAAGCTGCATCATCTTATTGATCTCTTCTTTATGGTCTCAAAAGGCTCGTTCATTAAATATAACGGGTGACTCTCTTGTTAGTAGAGCTTCATTGATACTTCTCTATTATATGTATTATGTGTAATAGAAGTATTTTCTTGACACAAAAAATTAATATTTTTTTTGGCAAAACTTACAATATGTGAGTATGTATTGAATTAAAACAAAAAAAATACATTACAAGCCATGCTAAGCCGAGCCATGGCATCCACCTTTGCCAAGAGCTACAACCAAAAAACTAGCTTATCACGATAGACTAGCCTGAATAGGGGGGCCAACCCCGACCAATAAAACCACATACCATTGCATGACGAGCAGGCGGGGCCAATTGTTCCCATCACCAGAAGATGCCTCATAGGGAGCCACCATGACAGTGCCCCGGCCTCCGATCTGAGAGTCTCCATGGCCACATAAAGCTGACTAGACCGAATCCGAATCATAAACACTGGCTTGGGGTTGCCCCCAAGGAGCGTGCCTTGCCACAACACACCCTTGGACCGCCAGGTCGAAACTAGAATAACCATTATCACTTTTTCTTCTTCTTTCTTTTTAGCAGACTAACATGATGGTCATAGGATCCACAACATTAATGGCATGGCCAATGAGATCTAGAACTTCTGGACCTGTACTCCACCTACAGAAGTGATCAGCTGGGAAGATTCAATGGGTGCCTGAATCTCCATGGTTGAATCAACGAGTCCCTCTAGCTTATCTTGCATCCCTTCTGTGGGGCACTCGGGGTTATCCTACATCTCTCTTGAAGGGTTCTCAGGGCATAGTGCCCAATTCTACGATATTTATAGCAAGCGTTGGGAAATGAAGCAAAAGCCAACTCTTGCCGAAAGGCTTCATATTGTCCCGTATTGAGACCTAGGTATTTGGGAATGGGTTTGCACAAGTCCCACAACATGCACACTTTCACATCCAAGCCTGGTCTCACACGTTGCATCTTTGTAATAAATAGCACCCGGCCCAATAGATTAGCAATAGATTCCATATGGCCCTGGAGCTAGAGAGGAAGGCTCTTAAGCGTGACCCACACCGGACAGAGGTTCATGAACTCTTCGTCACGATCTAACTTGAGCGTCCAGGGTATTGCGTACACAAAGTAGGATGCTTCCCATATACCCCCTCCGATAATCAAATCCTGGACAATGTGCTCGAGAAAGCACTTTGCCAAATAGAACCCTTTGCCCAATGCTTTGAAATGGCATATTGCGTTCATGTTGTTATCGCCGCTGCTAGCCTTGGGAAGATTATCACCTGCCCATAAAGTACAGGACCGTGAAGCGGGCGAAACACACCTCTAAGCCCTGCAATGCTAACTCATGATTGAAATCAACTTGCATCACGTACCCATCCACAATCTTATTCTGGCTAAACATGTTCAGCCCGTGCAAGATTTTTGTTGCCAGTGTGCACACGCTGTCAAGAAGTAGGCTGTCTTGCCAGGAAGGCACCGGGCCTCTTGCTGTGAGAGTTTGTGAGGAAGCTCAAGGGTTATGAGAAAGAGCTAAGATGTAGATAACATAGCTTCTAGGGCCAAAGAAGAAATGTAGCCAAAGAAGCCGCTCACTTTTCCTTACAAACACACACGTAATGGAGAGAACTCATGAAAGATAGTCAGAACAAAACAAAAATGAAAACATCGAGATTACGATCATATCGTATCATGGGTAGGATAAAAAGGTTAATGGATGAGTTAATGATATTTGATCTTGGTTGTCCAAATAAGCTATGGATTGCTCTTTGGAACTGTGGCTTTGTGCTTACTATAATGTATATGTTTTGTCTAGCGATGGGGATTAGTTGTGAGTACAAATCCTCTTGATTCATCATAAAATAACCACACTCACATCAAAAGAGAAGTTATAGTCAATAATCGGTAGTATGATGGGATCTGGTGAGAGAAGTGTTTCGTTGAGCCTTTCAGGACCAAATAGAAACACTATGCGTTGCTGAAAGTGAATCTTTCGACTAATCCAAATGTTGACCCTAATAGATTGCACAAAATGGAAATGAAAGAAATCGCCTCTATGTGGATTATGGTTATTCATCAATGATATACATAGTATGTTCAAAGATAAAGGTGTGAAAGAAGTGAAAGGAGAAGAAGAAGAGAGTTTCTCTCCCAAGCCCTATTGTTGCCCTTAGGCAATAAGGATACTACGGGGAGAGAAGTACCTGTAGCAAGGAGATTCTAGAGTTTGTGGAAGAGAATGAGAACCTTAAGAGAGAGAGAGGTGCTTGTGAAGGATGATGATATGGTTACTAACCTTGTGCACATAATTGTTTCCCGCAAGAAGGTTGTGCCCGTTACATTGACAAGATTGCTGCTTGAATACCTTCCAATGAAACGATTAGGACGCAACAAGAAAGATGAAAGGAGGAGTAAAGATAGAATTAGAGATAGATCTAAGTGTGGTGGTGGTATTAAAGATAAATAATGAGAGATAGAGAAGGAGTTAAAGACAAGTATTGGACTAGATATGCAAATGAAAGAAAAACTAGCAACATATATCTTACATGAGAGCAATCGCCACCACCTTAAAGGAGAGAGAAGATGAGGCAAGACTTCAGCCTTTCTTCAAGAGAAAGTGTGGCACTAAGATGAGTGTGCCACTATGGAACTGAGCTATTCTCACTCACACATAACTTGCCCCAATGAAGAGAAGGTTGCCCTTTTTATAGGTGAGGGAGCATGTTTTACATAATCACTTGATTAGGCTAAAGAGTTAGCCCAAATCAAATGTTCTTTGGATATTTCTTAAAATGGACTATATTAGGACTCAAAATATTATGAAATTCAGCATTTTTGTTCGTTGAGGCTCCATGTGGGTGCATGATGTATATGGGCCCCACCTACGCATCTTCTGTGTGGCTCCAGCAGGGGGTCCCAACTTGTGTGTCTTGTCCTTCAAAGCATCTTTGAGGTGTCACATTCACATGCTTATGTCTTTTATCCTCCAAATATCTTATTTTATGGAAAAAGACCAAGATTACCTCTTTTCACTTGATTCACTTGTTTACCATCTCTTCTTGCAGTGTAATTGTGAGAGGGTTTTTCATTGGTTTCCCTGTAACTTTTGACCTGTAACTCGGACTGACATGCTTCAAAAGGCAAAATTGGCCTACTAAAATATCTTGACCTTGTTTTGGCCTTTTCTCCATGCCCTTAGGTCTGAATTTTCAAATTGGGATGGTCCAAGAAGCTTTGGATCTTCCTTTTCATAAAGTCTTCTAGTAGGCCCTTCCCTCTTGTATGTATCCAAGAAGGTATGCATTATTGAAGGGTTATATTATTAAATAAATGTGAAAGGAAGAAAATAATTTATATATGGTAGGGTATAGCTGAGATATTAGAAAAAATATACAAATGCTTTTCCCCCAGACAAAAAGAGGCACAATCATTGATACTTCTCTTGCAATACTTTCTAATAGTAATGTACATTTATATTACTTCAAAGGTAATACTAAGGTATGATAGAAAGCTTTTATTTATGCATATGAGTATTATATGAAGTATACTTATACGTCAAAAAGTCACAAGATGAATCGTTTAATGCCCGTTCCCACTATATACGTGTCACAGCACGACATCCACCCCCTCTAAACCTGCACATCCTCCGCTATGTGCCACATTGTCTCTTTGTAAGATCAGACCTCTTGTACATCTTCCTTGCTTTCTTCTTCACTGGATGATTCCAAAGCTTCATCTTCACTTTGATCTTTACCTGTGGTTTGCTCTTCTTCCTCATCAACATCTTCTGGATCATTGTCTCCTCTTCTCTTAAACATCTTGATCCTTTTTCCTGCAATGGGAATCTTTACTTCTGTACCATCTACTTCAGACAAGCTGTAAGTAGCATTTTCATGCACATGCTTTACAACATACGGCCCAAACCATCTTTTTGAAAACTTACGCATGACTGTGTGCTGGTTATCAAGGCTACTATCATACACCAAAACCCAGTCACCTTTGTCAATTGCTTTGCTCCTGAGTCGATGTCGCTTATCAAAGTAGTCCTTGTTTTTCAACCTTGCATTTTTGAGTCGCTCTTTTGCAGCTTCAATGTCTCCAGGTCTTCTCTCTAGCTGCCTTATACGCAGTGCAAGGAGATCTTCCCTGCTAAGCCCCTCTTGCCAAGGTAGTACATTCCATGTGGGAATTGTATCTTCAATCGGCATCACTGGCTTTTGACCATACATTAGCTCCATAGGCATGTAGCCAGTTACTGAGCTATGTGTTGTACGATCATCCCATAAAGCATATGGTAACAATTTTGTCCACTCACCAACTCTTCCTTCGCAAGCCTTGGCCAAAGCTTTGATGATAGGAGGATGCCCTCTTTCACTCTTTCCATTGCCTTCAGGGTTGTAAGCTATAGTAAGAGAAAGCTTGATTCCTAATTTAGAAAAGAACTCCCTTGCTTCTTCGGCATCTAGTTCACCTCTATCTGCAGTGATTTTTCCCACACAACCATAACGGCAAATCACCTCTTCAAGAAGGAATTTGCACAGAGCTTCTGTGGTTTTAGCTCTTAATGCTCTTCCTTCAATGTGATTAGTTAGGTCCTCTCGTGCAAGAACCAAGTATCTCATCTGCCAGAGTCCTAAAGACATTGTGACTAGATCCACAACCCATTTATAGTGCATGGCTAGTGGATATGTAGGGTGCAATCCATCACGATGTCGGACATTTGAATACATTTAACAAGTTACACATGACTCTACAAATTGAGATACATCTTTATACATACCCTTCCACCAGTTATTTTCTTTCAACTTGGAGAAGGTTGCCCACACACCCTTGTGTCCAGCCCATAGACTCTCATGAAACTCTTGCATGAGCTTTACTTGAGTCTCTTTTTTATATATAATCCTTTGTGGTGTAGCACCCTTTTGTTTAGGATGCTTCCACAAGTAACCATCCCTCAAAAAGTACCCATATTCTTTCCTGCGTATCCTCCTGAATTCTTGTTTAGACCAATCATCCTGTTTTGCTAGAGTACTCAAATAGCTTCCAATAAGAAGGCAATCACCTTCATAAAGATCTTTCAAGAACAATTCAAGTGTATTAGTCATGCAGACATAGTTACCTTTGACATGAGAGATGGAATAGAACTTTGTGCCCACATCATCTCCCTCATCAATCATCTGTGACTCATCTTCATACCTTGCCCTTGATAGCATATCTACCACTGTATTGTCTTTACCTGCATTGTGCTTGAACTCGGGATTTAAGGACTTAATGTAGGCAATCCACCGCAACATAGCAATGTCTCGCGTTGAGAAGCTTGTAATCATCCCAAGAAGTGGTAGACAATCTATTTTTACAACCACACATGCACCAATTAGGTACTCTTTCCCACTTTTCAAGGCTGTAACCATACCCCATAACTCTCTCTTTATCTGTGGATAGTTTCTTTGGCGAGCACTTAGTACCTTTGCTCCAAATCTTACCACATACCTGTGTCCTTCTTTGTCATCTTGCCCTATTGCCCATCCAATCCCTATAGGACTAGTGTCTACTGTCACAATTACTGGCCTTTGACACTCATAGTCTACCTTTCTCAAAGTCGTTGCTAACTAGAGCAACTCCTTTAGCTTTTTCATAGATTTTACATGTGCTACTGTCCACTTAAACTTCTGATTCTTTCTAAGCAGCTGATAAAGAGGATCAGCTACGTGTACATAATGTGGAATCCAAATAACATAGAAGACACATGCTCCCAGAAACCTTCTAACCTCAGTGATGCTAGTGCATGTTTCTTTCATTCTTTGGATGGCATCTACCTTTGATGGACAAGGTTTCCTTCCATATGGCCCGCACATGTGCCCCACAATGAGCACTTCTTTAACACCAAACATAGCCTTTTTCCCTGACAATGTAAGATTCACTTCTTCCAGCCTAGACAAAATTTTATCACAATCATTTATGTGATTTACCACAAACTTGTGACATCCCTTGAGATCCAAAGCTTCATCTTTGTCACTTTCTTCACATCCTTTGATAGGCAAATCATCAACGAAAGGCATTGTGATTTGAGGAATAAAGTCGCGTGAGACCTTATTCATCCCATTCATCATATGTGCAACCGAGTTGGTTGCTCCCTGTGGCAAGGTACACATCCTTACCAAACCCAAAGGTGTCCTCATGGTTGTCAAGTCTCTGCTTTCAATTGCAAGCTGAAATTGATCATACCCTGAGTAGAGATCCCCCATTGAGTAGATTGCCCTCCCTGCAAACACCTCTGCAAACTCATCCACAATTGGACCTGTACCTACATTTCTAACTGTCACCTTGTTCACTGGTTGCATATCTTGGATGAAGCATAGAGAACCATTCTTCTTTGGAACTGTGAACCACCTGTTTGAGTATGGAGCTCAAGAAGGCTCCAAGATTCCCAATTTGATTTTCTCATTCAGTAGCTCTACTAACTTTGGCAAATGAGCCTTTGGAACCGGAATAGGCCGCAGATTCCAAGTCACGTGATGTATTGTGAAAATTACCATAGGAGCTACAATAGAAGGATCAACACATCCTATCTCATGTGGCTCAAATGCAAAAGCCTTACCATGCTTTGAAAGAATTTCTTTGAAGCACTTTGTCTCCTCCTGTGTTAGAAACTCCTCGCAACCAATCTGCAACTCTTGAAAAGACTCCTTTGTGAAGGTATGCCCGATCTTTTTAGGATTCCTCAAACTTGGTTGTAAAGAAGCCTGCTCAATCTTTTCCCTGTTGTTGGGTGGTAAGGGTGTAGCTACTGGTTTCACCTTCTTTGCTACACTCTTGTATTTAGTTTCAACATGGACTTCTGGGCCAACTGTTTGGTTTTCTTTAAAGGCTTCTATTACTTGATACATTTCCATAGAGCAAACTTCCACAACTTCATTTTCAAGATGAAAACTAGACCCCATTATAGCATCAAGCTCACCCATAGTATCTACAAAAGAAACTTGTTCACACAAACCCAAAACATTTTCAGTAGGCTCTAGCAACCCACTCTTTTTCATGACTATTTGTACATTATGCACATATTGCCTCTCACATCTCTTCAAATCTTCAAGTTTTGTAAAACATACTGATCCATTCCTTGTTACCAAGGAGCTCGTTGAGAAAGTTTCACCTATTTTTGGATCAGGCGAGACCCTTTTCCTTTCTAACCACTGCAATCCCGCTTTACAATGGTACTTGGCCAAAACCCATCATTTCTCTATGATCATGAAACTCTTTGCTCACCTTTGGTAGAGGATGTTCTCTGAGGTTGTCACGGTTTCTTTCATGGTTTACACAAACTGTGAGAAATTGGACAGCTCGTTTACCATCTTTGCTACGTATCCTAGCATATGCTAAACCATCATCCATTACCTTTGTTTCCATTCGAACTCCCACAATGTAGGGTTGTCCAAGGATGAGATGATATGAAGATGTATCCTGTACAAAGAAGTTTTGGTCAATCTTTACATCACCTATTGTCACCTTCACACCTGGACATGCTGCATACAATTCACCGGATGAATTTTTTGCCACTTTCACCATCCAACCATGATTTGTGTCCATTGGCCATTTGCACTTGTTGTAGAGACTCTTTGACATTATGTTTATTTCTGAACCATGGTCAATCAAGGCAACAAACGGCTCTTCAAGATCACCTACCTTGACCAAAGTTTCTATAGTAGCCCTTGCCCAATGACTTCGTGAATAGTAACTCCTAGGAATATCTTCAACTTCTTCATCATCATTTGAGAAATGCACTTGCTTCACTCTCCCACTAGATTGGTAGCATCCTACCACAGCTCCATCATCCTCCTTATTTTGCAGCTGCATCCCTTGTGTCTTCGAGGTTTCCCCTTCAACCTGTGGACGAGAAACTTTAGCAAGGGTTTGCCTCTTCCTCTTGATGATGTCAATGATCTCCTCATGGAATTCACGCTTTGCAATGCCAAGAACTTCTCCCAGAGTAAACTCAATCTTGCTATTCAAGATCCTTTCCTCCAATACTTTCTTTAAATCTGTAGCAACCTCAATATCATATTGTAGTTTATAAGTTGGGCCTTTTGTCTTACCTTTTGTTGGCTCTTTCTTCTTTCCTGTTGTAGACTCCTCCATGAGTACTTCACGTGGAGACGCTCCTTGTGTTGAGGGTGTTTGGCAAGGCATTGAGTCGCTTCTTCCCCCACTTCTGGAAGCTCTTTTTTATGGTCCTTCATCAACATTCTCCCGTCTGCGCTTCTCTTCTACAATCGCCTCATTTTGTTGGCATTTTGTAATGTAGGCATGCACTGACAATGAGTCCACTGGATCATTCCATCCTATTTCTAGACGTATGCAATCACCTGCTTCATGTAGAATCTCTTTTGTAAGCTTTCGCTTTTTAGCTATTTGCATGACATTTGGCCAAATTTGACCATGATGGTCACTCGCCTCTTCATCATTAAGGTGCTCAATTTTTACTCCATAAGTAGTTGCCTCAACTGAAGAGCTGGCACGGTTAGTTGCCATGTTTTCAACTAAGGTTTGCATTCCCCCCTTCCCAAAGTTAGTTCTCAAGGGTAGACCTGTCTCTTTTAAGTGGATTTTACCATCCTTAAAAAAGACAACATCTTTTGACAAAGCATCACTAAAATCATCACAATCCCTTCTTACATGGTCTGTTCTATCACACCAAATACATCTATTAACAAACCCTTCTTTAGGCTATTGTCTTTGCCTAGGAAGTGGCCCTGATGGTTGGCCTTTTTCTTCTAGCTTTGCAAGCTTCACCTTCAAGTCACGCATTCCCTTCACAAGCTCATCTAGCATGGACTCATCAAACTTAGGAGCGATAAAAGTAGGCGTTACCATTTTGTCAGAAGTTGAGGTGGAAGGACTTGTAGTGTTTACTACCATCTTATCCCTTCTTCTTTGTCGTTTGGCAAGCAGTGAGACAGCACCTTCAACCTCATTCCAATCTGTCTTTAGTCCTTGCTCAGCATCTTTATCTTCAAGAAGAAGCTCCAAATTTTCTTAAAACTCTTTACCTGCAGCTTGTAAGAAAATAATTGTCTTCTCTGCATCTAGTGTGGCCCTTTCTGTCCTTGTGAGTTGTGCATAGCGCCGCTCAAATTCCCTAAGTAGCTATGTTATTGATAGTCCTTGCTTTGGCTTGACTACCCATTCTAAGAATGTCCTTTTGGTCACTCTCTCCGAGTCCTCCATCAAATATTCCTCCTTTAAAGCTACTTTGAGTTATTCCCAATTTCTCCCATGCCCATCTTTAATTGCCCTAACATGCTCCCTAATTTCTGGAGCAACAACTAGCTGAAAGCTTTGAATCATCTCACCTTCTGACACGCGATGCAGCTCCATCTCCTTTACATACTCGCGTAAGTACTTGGTTACATCTTTGCCATTGAATTGATCCATTCTGTTGACGATCGCTTGTATGGCCTTTGTTGTTGAAATATCCCTTCCTTCAGTGGCATGTAGTTGTTGCATGAACATTGAAAATGCTTGAAACATTTGCATTGTTGATGGGTCAAAATGCATACCCTGTTGCTCAACATGATCACCCATGGTTACCCACAAATTCTCACCCTGGCAGGTTCGCGTTGTGAGCGGGATGAAAACACACACAGCGCCTCTATAACAATCCGACACACACTCTTGGAATGATACACACACACACTATGGGGCACCACTCGGCTTAGACAACACACCTGGCCGAGACAGGGAACACACCTCTGGAGTGAGAGGAGAGAGACTATCCACTTGCCCACTCCACACACACACACACACACACACACATACACACCCAAAAAACTCAGCTCAAAAGAGGAGAATTTCTGATGTTTAGATACAATTGAGCTTGGGCCAACACCAATGGGGCAAATAGCTCACACAATATGGGTAAAATAAGCCAGATACAATCACAAACTAGAGCAGAAACTTCGCTCATAGGAGAAACTTACACAGAAAAAAAGCAGGAAAAGAGTGAGAAATTTGGCAAAATGGACAGCGCCATCGCGTACGGAACGGCCCAAAACCCCAGTCTACAATGTCAAAGTGCTCAAATCCGACCTCGGATGAGCAGTTTACGGCCAAAACAGGCTCCAAAATGAGCAAAAACACAGTTGCGGCTGTTCCTCCTCTCTTCTCCACGTTTTTTCTCGTCTTCTCTCTGATTTTTCAGTTCCCACACTTAGCTTTATTAGTTGGGCACCCTTGGCCTTTTAGATGACCTCAAACGGACCCCGAACAGGCCAAAAACTGACCTCGCAGTGCATAGTTGTCACCCTTTTTGCATCATCCGCACACCTGGCACTCAGTTTTTCCAAATAATGCATCCCGCAACCACGTGAAGTGGCCCCAAAAAGTGGTCCTCATGATAACCTTTCTGCATAACTCTCACAAGAAAACACCCACGTTGTGTCCGTCCTCATCCGCGTGCAAGTATTGACCCCGTTCGACCTCTTGACGCCACTCGATGCCATCTGACGCACCTGCTTACCTCATGTCGTTGGCCCGCGGATAGCTTCCTCGAGAAGTTTTACGCGCTATAAACTCCTCATTATTGTAGAAAAAACACACTAGTATTGATAATAGTGAAAATCGTTGCACTATGTACATGTTGTCCTACCTGTACACATGTGGGCCCCACGTAACCACCTGGCTATTAAAATTGGGTAATCCTTTATTCGATGCACCATGCATGGGTATGAACATATGCGCAATCCCTTGTTCCAAAAAACTCCTGACATAATTTGCCCACCCCCTAGCCTGCTAGATCATTCATGATCAGCAGCAGCAAAGAGAGATATGAGACTCGCCGCATCACAGGTCTCCTCATCCCTCACCAACACTGCTTGATCCACAGACAACTCATCTTGCTCCACCATCATCAATCTAGCATGATACAATTTAAGACGCAACCCATTTACCCTTGACTTATGTAGAACACCATCCAGGTTAGCCAGCTGATATGTGCCATTTGGAAAACACTCCACTACCTTGAAAGGGCCTTCCCACTTAATTTGAAACTTCTTTTGGAAGGTGTTGTCCAGTTTGCTGTTGTAGCGCAAAACCAAGTCATGCTTCTTGATACCCTTACTTTTGACCTTTTCATTTATCTTTGCCAAATCCTTATCCTGCATCTGCCCATAATGCTCCAATGCGCTCATCCTATCTAACTAAACCTCTTGTAACTGTAAGAGCCTCTCTTTAAATGCATCACTAGGCGGCCCAAGCAACTTCTCTAGCATCTTGACTGCAGGCAACTCTACTTCCACAGGCAATAGTGCTTCCTTTCCATACACCAAATGAAATGGAGTAAACCCTGTACCTGTCTTCACCGAAGTACGGTAAGCCCATAATGCACTAGGCAATTCCAAATCCCAATTCTTTCCTTGGTGCTCTGTCACTTTAGAAAGAATTTGTACCAACTCACCATTGAATCTTTCATTTAAGCCATTACACTGCGGGTAATAAGGAGTGGTATGCTGGTGCCTAATCTTCATCTTCGCGCATAAAAAATCTAGCAGTTTAGCTCTAAATCCTGGCCCTTTATCTGAAAGTAGCTCCAATGGCACCCCAAACTTGCAACATATTTCATCATACACAAATTTTGCCACATCCTTTGCAGTGATTTGTTTTACTGCTATAGCCTCTGCCCATCTAGAGAGATAGTCCACTGCAGTCAAAATATAGCTTTTGCCCCTGCTTGTGATAGGTAACGGGCCTATTGCATCAATCCCCCACTTTTCAAACACATCAAATGCCATAATGGTTTTTCGTAGCTCTGGCTTCAACACTCTCTTCCCAAATGCTTGACACCTATTGCAAGACCTACACCAATGGTGAACATCCTTGTGCAAACTAGGCCATACATACCCCTCTTGCAAAATCTTATGCAAGGTGATCTTTAGAGCAAAATGGCCACCACATGCACCTTCATGATTCTCTTCCAACACTCTGTAAACCTCCCGCCAAGGTACACATCTCAACACGAGATCAGCCCCTTTCATGTATAAGACATCACCAATCAATTTGTACCTGTATGCTCTACGCACAAAGCCATACTTCTTAGACTTCTGAATCTCCTTTGGAATGATTCCTGTTAGCAAAAACTCCTCTTCTTGAGCCAAACTTTCCCGGCCATGATAAAGAGGTAAATTGGTCCTCAACACGAATAGCTCCCCAATCATGCCTTGAGCTGCTTCATGTGCCTCTCCATTTAGAGCACGTTCAATGTGTCTGATGCTCCATGCTTCGAACTTTTTTAACAGGCCTTTAATTCTGAAGCACATTTCCTTCAATGAGGTGTTCTTGCTCTTCCACACACCCAGCACTTGCTTCACCACTAACAAGGCATCACCTTTTATGCTCAACCTTCGAACCCCATGCTTCAAACAAATGTGTAATCCGGCTTCCAATGTAGCATATTCAGCCTCATTGTTACTATGCGCATCCAATTTGAACCCTCTCTTGCATACTAGCTCTTTCTGTATGAACCATCAAAGAACAACACATGTGCATTGCTGATCTGTGGAACTTCTTCAACTACCTTTCTCACCACCTCTTCCTTAACAATAAGGGGATTCTCCTTGTAGGTCAACAAATTAGCTAGGGTAGCCCTTGTACTATCTTCCACTAGAAAAGAGAACTCAAACTCTTGCAACTCAATTACCCATTTCTTCACCACATTTGACATGTTAGTACCATTAATTAACTGTGGCAAAAAGGCATAACTCGTCAAGAAAACAAAAGGCCGTGGTAGCAAGTAATGACGAAATCGTCGACAAGCAAATATTACACTGGCCATCACTAGCTCTACTTCCGATAACTTTCTCTCCGCTACCAACTTCACTCGGCTTGCACAATACACTGGCCTCATATAATGGCTGCCCTTCCCCTTTTGCAATAGCATGGCTCCAATGGCATCATCCCCTACTGATGGATTTACATAAAAAACTTTCTCCCAATCAGGAGCCTGCATGGCTGACAACCCCCCTAACACCTCTTTCACCTCTTGAAACACTTCTTCACACTTGTCATCCCATTGCAATGGATCATGCTTTGCCACTTGCTGTAATGGATAAAGAAGCTGCGAAGACAATGGAATAAACCGTGCCATGTACTTCACTTTGTGTATAAAGGTTGCCAATTGCTTCGTACTCATAGGTGATGGAAGAAGAATAATAGACTTAACCTTGTCTGGATCAGCCTCAATGCCATTTTCTGACACCATGTGGCCCAATAACTTCACCCTTGGCTGTGCTAGATGACATTTCTTTGGATTTAGTTGTCCTCCACATTCATCATATCGAGCCAATACCATCTGCAGCTTCTCATGGTGATCAGCCCTACTGCTATAGACACAGAAGTCATCCATAAAAGCTTTAACACAACTACCAATGAATGGTTCCAACACCCAATTTGCTCTCTCTTGATAGAAGGAAGGTCCATTTGACAACCCAAATGGAAATACTGTGTAGCAATAGCAGCCCCATGGCGTAATAAAAGTTGTCTTTGTGCGGTCTTTAAGAGCAATCTTCAATTGAAAATAGCCTGAAAAACCATCACACACATTGTACCTCTCATAACCTGCCACTAAATCCAAGATCTGATCGATGAATGGAAGAGGATATGGGTTCTTCTTAGTGGCTGCGTTTAAGGGTTTAAAATCCACACAAATTCTCCACTTCCCATCCTTCTTTGGACTGACTACAACTGGACTCACCCATTCTGTGGTCTCCACTGGAACTATGAACCCTGCCTTCAATAACTTGTCCACCTCTACCCGCAAGGCTTCCATTTGCTCTTGACCCATCCTTCTTAGCCTTTGCCGCACTGGCTTAGCACCTTCTTTCAGCTCTATATGCATCTCTTCACCCTTGAACCCTCTGATCTCTTCATATAAAGTAATGAACAAATCAGGAAAACTAGCCAGCATATGCAAAAATATATCCTTCTCCATAGCTGAGAGGTCTCCACTAATCATTTGCGTCATTAATTCCTGCTTCTTTGACAACTCAACCTTGGTTTGCATCAGCCCTTCAATCACTTCATAAGGCCCTTCACTTTCATCTTCAACTTCCTTCGCAAATGCGACTAAACCACACTCCTGGATTTCTTTGTCCATCAAAAGAAATGCAACATCAGCATCCTCATCACTGCTGGTAGTGCTATCACTGTCCTCATCTGTCACCGTGGAAGAGTCTTCATCACTAGACTCATCCTCATCTTCATAAAGCTCCTCTAATCGTTTCCTTGTGTCCATATTATAAAGCTTCTTGGTACCTGTCTTTCCATAGAGGCTAATCGTACCATGTCGCCAATCTTGAACAGCTCCCACTGCACGTAACCATGGTCTTCCCAGTATAATAGGATATGCTCCCAACCCTGCTGGCATCACATGAAAATCAACCACTGCCTTTGCATCATATGCCTCCACTTCTAAGCTCTTTACAACACCTAAGCATTTTACTTTTTGATGGTTTGCCAATCTGATCCGAAAACCTGACACCCCAGCCACTGTGAGACCCATCTTCTCAACGCATGAGTATGTTATGACGCATATTTGGGCTCCGCCATCCACATAACCTTGTCCCAAATTTTTCCTTTTATGCCACACATCTACTATTGGACAAATGTCTGGTAGCTCGTCCATTGCCAACACCTTCACTGAACCTCTCTCTGGCTCTTTCTCCATTGGGTCAACCATCCTCTTCCACTGTCGCTTTAGCTTAGGCACCATCTCTATAAGCTGCCCAAAAGTAACATATGCCTTCCTGCTCGTCAGATCCTCCTTCAAGTCATAGCTTATTTGCCCATCCCCTAGTGGAAAATCTGAAACATGAAACTTTCGACGAGCTCTCCTTTTCCTCTTGGCCTTGACATCCTCGCCTTCATGGCTCTTTCCTTTCTTCTTACTAGGACCTGGGGCACTTCTTCCTTCCTTATCCTCTGTGGTCCTCTTCCCAATAGGCATCACTAATGTATCCTCTAGCTTTGATGCCTTCTCCAAGGTGACTACACTTAGCACTTTTGTCTTTCCCTTTTCCTCCTGGGTCAGTCCACTGGTTCCTTCGTCTCCCTTAATTTCGATGCCATAATCATTTGACCTAGTTAGCACCTGTCTTGGCAATGGATACATGTCTCCCCCCATCCTTGGTGGCTTATCACATTGCGGGCTGATGTGACCCAACTCTCCACAATTGTAACAGGTGGGCGTCTGCCTCCAAAACCTACCATTGCTTTGTCCAACACCATTCCTAGGTCTTTCTTCACCTCCTGGCTGATTTGCATACCTCCCTCGACCTCGATTATTTCCCACTTGACCTAGCATGTTTAGGCTGAGATTCTTCATCAAATCTACCATTTGCCTCATGTCTTGCCTTAGCCCATCATCTTGCACTGTTGTAGTGACCACTGCTGGCATAACCTGAGTAGTAACAGGAACCACTGGTTCGTGATGAACCCCTGGCATGCGACCTTGTAAAGATTCTATAGGCTGAAATTCAGACCTCATTGGCAAAGACTCCACCCTTAACTGGCTCATTTTCCTCAACTTCCACTCTTTGTTCCTTGCTACCTCTAGTGCATCTTCATATGTCCTAGGCTTCTTTAGCTCCACTCTCCAACATATATTCTCCCAAAGACCATCCAAGAACCTGTCCTTCTTCATCATGTCAGGCGAGGGTACCTGTGGTGCTAAGGCCTTGCACATTCGCTCCCATGCCAATGAAAACTTACGTATGTACGCATCTATTGGCTCACCTTCCTTCTGCACCAAACCTTGTACTTCTTGCCACACTTTGTTAGGATCTTCTATCTTCACAAACTCCACTTCCAACCCATGTCGTAGATTGTCCCAACTCAACCTTACAGGTGGATCAGCCACACACAACTCCTCTTCAAATGCTTTAGACCAAACTCGTGCATCACTCTTCAAACAAATTTGGAGAAGGCGTAACATTTGCGTAGGGTCATGAATCTGGTTGCTAATGCAGGCAACCTCCATATTTTCCAAAAATTCTTCCACATCTTCATCACTTCTTCCATGAAACTCGGGATAAGAGAAAGCCATGGCCACCCAAATTATGATGCTTTGAGAACCCCTTCGAACACACGTGCAAGAACCCAAAACTTTTCACTACCCAATCCCTAGAAACTTCAATGGAGCTCAGCTTTAGATAAGGACAAACACATGCACATCAAATGAGTTTTCATAGTTGATCATTGGAATTACAACAGGCAAAGGACATTCCAGGATCTCTCTCAATCTTCTTGGCCGAAACATAAAGACTATGCACTGCTGGAAAAAGATCTTCCTGGACACATGAACATTAATCTGAATTCTTTGAGTTAAATGAAAAGGAGTGAAATAAGGGCCATTTTGATCATCCATTAAAGCCAACCATGAAGCTCCCAAGAAGGCACACCTGACTTATCCTCTGATTTTTGCCCAAATTTCAGCAGCATAACAGCATAAATGGCTCAAAATACCAAAAAACCAACCATCATAACTTGGGAAAATTTCGACAGAGTTTCCCCAGAAGTAGAGTAGTAGGAACCCAAAATATAGACTATCTATGTATGCATAAACTGTCAACAATAGAACCCGAGCATCAAGTAGGACTCACTAGTACATAGCCTATGGCGAGGTCACAAAAAGGGTGCTCCAGCTACCTGTATCACCGAAAGGATCTCTACATTTGAGAATCCCCCAGCTCAATAAAAACCTCACACTATCGACCCTCACACGAAGGCTAATGCAAATCGCGTATAGTCAAGTCTCAAAAATGACTATCTTCCAGACCAAGTCTCAGAAATGGCTGGGACTGCCAAATACAACCAAGTATGGCTCCACAAATGCGTACAATGGCAGTTTCCACAAGTAACGTACAATCCAACAGACAATGTGCTCAAATAGGCGCCAAGTGATGCATTCCCACAACAACTGCAAGTGACATCACTGCTAGTATATCACTGTACTCCAGCTACCTGTACCTGTGTGAATCACCTGTACCTGTACCTGTCCCTGTAACCTGTAATCTGTAATCTGCAACCTGCAACCTGTAATCCCAAAGCTCGAAGCAGAAGGTACTCGAAGAAGATCCTCAGTGGGGGCACCAAAAGAATGTGAGCGGGATGAAAACACACACAGCGCCTCTATAACGACCCGACACACACTCTTGGAATGATACACACACACACACTATGGGGCACCACTCGGCTTAGACAACACACCTGGTCGAGACAGGGAACACACCTCTGGAGTGAGAGGAGAGAGACTATCCACTTGCCCACTCCACACACACACACACACACACACATACACACCCAAAAAACTCAGCTCAAAAGAGGAGAATTTCTGATGTTTAGATACAATTGAGCTTGGGCCAACACCAATGGGGCAAATAGCTCACACAATATGGGTAAAATAAGCCAGATACAATCACAAACTAGAGCGGAAACTTCGCTCATAGGAGAAACTTACACAGAAAAACAACAGGAAAAGAGTGAGAAATTTGGCCAAATGGACAGCGCCATCGCGTCCGGAACGGCCCAAAACCCCAGTCTACAATGTCAAAGTGCTCAAATCCGACCTCGGATGAGCAGTTTACGGCCAAAACAGGCTCCAAAATGAGCAAAAACACAGCTGCGGCTGTTCCTCCTCTCTTCTCCACGTTTTTTCTCGTCTTCTCTCTGATTTTTCAGTTCCCACACTTAGCTTTATTAGTTGGGCACCCTTGGCCTTTTAGATGACCTCAAACGGACCCCGAACAGGCCAAAAACTGACCTCGCAGTGCATAGTTGTCACCCTTTTTGCATCATCCGCACACCTGGCACTCAGTTCTTCCAAATAATGCATCCCGCAACCACGTGAAGTGGCCCCAAAAAGTGGTCCTCATGATAACCTTTCTGCATAACTCTCACAAGAAAACACCCACGTTGTGTCCGTCCTCATCCGCGTGCAAGTATTGACCCCGTTCGACCTCCTGACGCCACTCGATGCCATCTGACGCACCTACTTACCTCATGTCGTCGGCCCGCGGATAGCTTCCTCGAGAAGTTTTACGCGCTATAAACTCCTCATTATTGTAGAAAAAACACACTAGTATTGCTAATAGTGAAAATCGCTGCACTATGTACATGTTGTCCTACCTGTACACATGTGGGCCCCACGTAACCACCTGGCTATGAAAATTGGGTAATCCTTTATTCGATGCACCATGCATGGGTATGAACATATGCGCAATCCCTTGCTCCAAAAAACTCCTGACAGCGTCGAGTTCACCAAAAATATGTCAAGAAGTAGGCGGTCTTTCCAGGAAGGCACCGGGCCTCTTGCTGTGAGAGTTTGTGAGGAAGCTCAAGGGTTATGAGAAAGAGCTAAGATGTAGATAACATAGCTTCTAGGGATAAAGAAGAAATGTAGCCAAAGAAGCCGCTCACTTTTCCTTACAAACACACACGTAATGGAGAGAAGTCATGAAAGATAGTCAGAACAAAACAAAAATGAAAACATCGAGATTACGATCATATCGTATCATGGGTAGGATAAAAAGGTTAATGGATGAGTTAATGATCTTTGATCTTGGTTGTCCAAATAAGCTATGGATTGCTCTTTGGAACTATGGCTTTGTGCTTACTATAATGTATATGTTTTGTCTAGCGATGGGGATTAGTTGTGAGTACAAATCCTCTTGATTCATAATAAAATAACCACACTCACATCGAAAGAGAAGTTATAGTCAATAATCGGTAGTATGATGGGATCTGGTGAGAGAAGTATTTCGTTGATCCTTTTAGGACCAAATAGAAACACTAAGCGTTGCTGAAAGTGAATCTTTCGACTAATCCAAATGTTGACCATAATAGATTGCATAGAATGGAAATGAAAGAAATCGCCTCTATGTGGATTATGGTTATTCATCAATGATATACTTAGTATGTTCAAAGATAAAGGTGTGAAAGAAGTGAAAGGAGAAGAAGAAGAGAGTTTCTCTCCCAAGCACTATTGTTGCCGTTAGGCAATAAGGATACTACGGGGAGAGAAGTACCTGTAGCAAGGAGATTCTAGAGTTTTTGGAAGAGCATGAGAACCTTAAGAGAGAGAGAGGTGCTTGTGAAAGATGATGATATGGTTACTAACCTTGTGCACATAATTCTTTCCCGCAAGAAGGTTGTGCCCGTTACATTGACAAGATTGTTGCTTGAATACCTTCCAATGAAACGATTAGGACGCAACAAGAGAGATGAAAGGAGGAGTAAAGATAGAATTAGAGATAGATCTAAGTGTGGTGGTGGTATTAAAGATAAATAATGAGAGATAGAGAAGGAGTTAAAGACAAGTATTGGACTAGATATGCAAATGAAAGAAAAACTAGCAACATATATCTTACATGGGAGCAATCGCCACCACCTTAATGGAGAGAGAAGATGAGGCAAGACTTCAGCCTTTCTTCAAGAGAAAGTGTGGCACTAAGATGAGTGTGACACTATGGAATTGAGGTATTCTCACTCACTCATAACTTGCCCCAATGAAGAGAAGGTTGCCCTTTTTATAGGTGAGGGAGCCATGTTTTACATAATCACTTGATTCGGCTAAAGAGTTAGCGCAAATCAAATGTTCTTTGGATATTTCTTAAAATGGGCTATATTAGGACTCAAAATATCATGAATTCATCATTTTTGGTCGTCGAGGCTCTATGTGGGTGCATGATGTATATGGGCCCCACCTAGGCATCTTCTCTGTGGCTCTAGCAGGGGGTCCCAACTTATGTGTCTTGTCCTTCAAGGCATCTTTGAGGTGTCACATTCACATGCTTATGTCTTTTATCCTCCAAATATCTTATTTTATGGAAAAAGACCAAGATTACCTCTTTTCACTTGATTCACTTGTTTACCATCTCTTCTTGCAGTGTAATTGTGAGAGGGTTTTTCATTGGTTTCCCTGTAACTTTTGACTTGTAACTCGGATTGACATGCTTCAAAAGGCAAAATTGGCCTACTAAAAGAGCTTGACTTGGTTTTGGCCTTTTCTCCACGTCCTTAGGTCAGAATTTTCAAATTGGGATGGTCCAAGAAGCTTTGGATCTTCCTTTTCATAAAGTCTTCTAGTAGGCCTTCCCTCTTGTATGTATCCAAGAAGGTATGCATTATTGAAGGGTTATATTATTAAATAAATGTGAAAAGAAGAAAATAATTTATATATGGTAGGGTATAGCTGAGATATTAGAAAAAATATACAAATGCTTTTCCCCCAGACAAAAAGAGGCACAATCATTGATACTTCTCTTGCAGTACTTTCTAATAGTAATGTACATTTATATTACTTCAAAGGTAATACTAAGGTATGATAGAAAGCTTTTATTTATGCATATGAGTATTATATGAAGTATACTTATGCGTCAAAAAGTCACAAGATGAATCGTTTAATGCCCGTTCCCACTAGATACGTGCCACAGCACGACAACGCCAAAGGAGGATGTCTTCATTATTGTTTTTGGACCGAAGGTGCAATCAACGGCTTCATTCGCCCTTTTCCTGCCCTCTGTGGCAAACACGAAGTCCATGCCGCTAGATTCACGCCCTGTTCCTTTCTTGAGGAGCCACCGTCGTTGCTAATATATACCCATACTAGATCGAACCTTCCCCTACTAGATAGCTTTGGAGACAAATGCACTAATATCGTGCAGCTCATGCCAAATTTTTCGCCTCATAAAAGATCTCTTGATAACTGCGAGGGCTTGGCGGTGTGACCCGGTCCTAAGGCGAGAAGATGGTCACAAAAAGGGTTATGAAAATGGATCGTGACTGTGAACCTGGTAAGGATTGTGATCCATCGTCGCCATGCAGAGAGCCCAACTGTCGTTGTTCTTTTCCGGAGCTTCGGAATCCAGGAGAGCCAGTTCTTGAGCGGCAGTGAAACCGACTGAGAAACCCTCACCCTGAGAAGAGACCTGAGCCAGGGGACGATCGGCGCTCCTGTTCTCCAGCACAAGCTAGGACAACGGCCCCCTCTCTGCAGACTAAGCTACTCAGCAGCATCACAGTAACACTGCAACGCACCATGACTTCTCAGCCATAGTCCCTGAACCTCCTTACCCTTCACCCGTGGCCCACTGCAAACCACCCATCACCATCACTAGACCTCGCCATTACAACACATTGCTCTATCAAGGGATGAAGTTGCGACCACCTTGCAATTAGGGTTGATATTCAATAGACTCCCTTGCTTGTCAAAATTCAATTCTTGGATTGATTTGGTGATTAGATCGATGGTAGCTCATAGTTTCATGCGTAAAAGTGGGTAAAATATCCAAAATTGGTTGAATGCCCATCTAAAGGAACCTTAGCTAATGTGCTTATGTCTTGGTCAAAGTGAAGCACTCCAATATTTTCTCACACTCAAGCACATTTGGTGAATTTGACAGTGCATTAATTACCTAAATATACAAGTGCAAACACATAAGAGATACACTCTATCTACATACAGTTGTATACAACTTAAACACTTAAAGTCTTCCTATCCTTTTTGTGCTTGAGCAATGCCACCACATCATGGCTTCAAATTAGCAACCTTAGACGACTATGAATTCCAAGCAATGGCTAGAAATTGTTTAGCAAGCAAAAACATGGGAACCCATTCAAGAAAGCTTGGTATATTACAAGGTATCTCCTTGCAAAGTGGATACAGCTGTGACATTGCATTGTCTTATCTAATGTTTTCAATTCTTTCAAAACTCTCGAGCATGCTAAACTACTCACACTTCAACATCAAATAATGATATGGCTCCAGAGATGCGAGTGAGCGAAGGCGTGAGAGCAACAACGAGCAAGAGAGACAAAGAGGGAGAGAGAGAGTGCATTTCTAGCTAGCTTTTCAGCTTGCCAATAGAAAATTTCTAAGTAGTAATCCATATGTCAAGTACATCTCAATCAATATATGTATAGTCATGACTCAAGTACTGCATGCAGAGGAGCAAAGATGCTTACAGAGATATGAGAACGGCGCACGGGTGTGTGTGTGTGTGTGTGTGTGTGTGTGTGTGTGTGTGTGTGTGTGTGTGTGTGTGTGTGTGTGTGTTTTTTTTTTTTGGGGGGGGGGGGGGGGGGGGGGGGGGGGGGGGACGCTTTGGGAAGAGAGAGGAGCACAACGGCGAGAGCAAAAGGGAGAGAGTGAGGGATTGTATCGCTCTAGGTTCTCAGCTACCCTTGAAGAAAACGTGTAAAACTTTCTAAATTAAAAAAATAAATAATTGTTTATCTTTATTGATCAAATTCTATTGAAAAAATGAATATGTACAAAAAAATTACAAAAGGTAATGGTCTTTTTGGATTCGTTGTATAATGCTTTCCCTACTACCCTTTTCCAACTGTGAAGGTTGGCATAGTTTCCAACTTCTATCTTTTGCACATATTTGGAGATGGACCATCCCTTTCTACTTGTGCAAATATTTCTCAAGGCACACCTATTTATCATGTAAGTAAATATCACGAAACCTGTTATCAGACTTAAAGTCTAGTAAGCCCCTTTAGTTTAAACTTAGTAATTTAAAAATTAAATTTTAAACTTAGAACCAATACACCCAATGCATGGTGACCTCTACCATGCCAAACACGAGCTATTGGGATTTTTTGAAAAATTGTATGTTAAAATTACCCCAACTTGGTAAAGATTATAGTTTCAATTATAGTTCACATAAAGAGGTTTTAGTGCACGCCAGTTTATCACATTTTAGAATGGAAATGTGTACTTTCCCCTTATATATGTTTAATTTAATGTAAAATTCTCTAATCTGAACTAACAAAGTTTCACTCTACCACATGGCAAACCTTAAGTGGTTAAGGTTTTTTTTTAATATGTGTTTATAGAAGTTAAACCTTGATAAAAATAATACATTTGTATGCTACTTTTTTAGCATTCTATAATAAGAGGTTACATACAGGGTTTTAAAATCAACAACCATGATATCACTCTTTTTTTTTATGCATGCCAAGAGAAAACTTTTAAGTAGTAATCCATCCTCTACAAAGATAAAAACCTAAAAAATGAAGATGCTTATTAAGATATGAGGTGCACGTTACAAAAATGACACTTGTTCTTAGTAGATTAACTTCATATATTCACAATCATTAAAAAAAGCCCGAATCACTACACATGATACCAATGACGACAGTACTTGTTGATTAGTTTTCACTCCATCCATTCTTAATCCTATAAAAAAGCGACAATTTTATATACTTTTCAATATTTTAGAGTGCTCTATTTATTGCCAACAAGTCCCATCGTAGTACAACATACAACTCAAAATGGAAGTTGGCGGGTTACTCGAGAAGCAACCGTCCCAAAATTTTCATCCATAAATTCAAATGGTCCTACAAATAAGAAGATTTTTTCCCCATCTTTGGAAATTAAATATTTTAAACAAAAAAGTGCTTGAGGAGCTATCTATCCCATATGCCCTCTCTTGGAGTGTTCTCTTTGTGGGATATGCCCCATAGGGGCAGTGTCAGGAAGCTCTGGATTGTTTTCAACAAAGGATGCAAAGTGAGGCCATCTATCCATATGGAATTACCTACACTTACATTTTGAAGGCTTGTCAAGGGAGTGTTCTGATTGCGGGATATGCCCGACGGGGGGAGTGCTAGGAAGCTTTGGGTAAGTTTTCAGAGGATGCGAAGTCAGGCCATCTCTCCATATGCAATTATCTACGCTTTTATTTTGAAGGTATGATGCATTATGCAAGACACTAATACGGGCAATAGAATTCACAATGATATTGTTATTCAAAGGTTGTTGAAAGAAAACGTTGTGCTTGGCAAAGTACATGAAGTGGTTCAAGAGCTACCTGTCTAGGATGTTGTCTATTGGGATTCATTGATTGCAAGATATGCCAACTGGGGCCAAGGCCATGAAGCTCTGGGTTGTTTTCAACGGATGCAAAGCAATGGAATCTCTCCACATGCAACCACTTACGCTTGCATCTTGAAGGGATGTTGCACCACTCAAGATGCTGATTTGGGCAAAATAATTCACAAACGATATTGTTACCATCGCTTGAGAGAAAATGTTGTGCTTGCTGATGCCTTGGTCAACATGTATGCCAAACGTAGTGAAATCTAGAAAGCAACATGCTCGAGGAGCAACTGCCTGGCATTTTGGTACTCCACTGTGAACAACTACTCGGATCAGCAATTCATCCCTTTCCCTCACATGGGAACTGGCCCGAATCTATCACCACTAGCATTTTTGCTATAAGCCAGACCTTCGGCATCCCATTGAGCCTCTCCTTGGCCATTTCCTCACTGCATCGAGTGCTCCTATTGCTACCCATCATTTGCCTCATCAAGATTTGTGTTTTCAGCCCTGCCTTACACAATAGATTGGCTGCATGTTTTTTCAACCGACATTTAACCCTTATTTCCTCTCACATCGGGAATGCAAATCAGCCCCACGTCTACCCCTTGGTGGCCATCAACAACCCCTCATCAAGATGGTTTAAAAGGTGCATCAAATCAACCCAAAGATGCTTCATTTTGAAGAGTTAATGCAATGGAATTCCCCATTCGAGTTAGTAGAGTCTACACTTGAGGTATTGCAAGTGTGTGCATTCCATTTACGCAATCAAAAGAAAATAATGCATTGGCAACTGTGTGGGGGGCTGGGGCCTTTGAGAGGGTTGGTTGGGACCCCATTGGGTGTCATTCTTCTTCTTCTTCTTCTCTCTCTCTCTCTCTCTCTCTCTCTCTCTCTCTCTCTCTCATTCTCATATTCCCTCTCTTCAAGGAAAGTATCAAACTAATTTGTTGAGTCAACAACTAGGTGTTTTAAATTGTCGAAACCTATCAATCAATCACCATTGCAACAAATTTGATTGATTGATACGAGTAGATCTCCTATTTCGATGGATAGAAAGGTTAACAGATAAACCAATAGCAGCTTCAACAATTACAATGACTATTACAAATAATGTGAATATCTCCCCAGTCTCTCAGTTGTCAAAAAGATTTGAAAGTGTTATGAAAATTGAAGTAATCGCGTTAAAGGTTAGCTCTAGACTCATGAGCATCCTAACCATATTTCTACTCGTAGTTAGACAAAAAAAACTTACACATAAGAGATAAACACTTAAAATTAGTTCTTATTCAAACATGATCTATTAAATTTCTCCTCGAACATTTTGATGAGTCAATCTATCTTTTTGCTTTTCTGGGGCTCCGAGATATATTTATATTTAAATAATTATCCATCGATTAGGAAAATGTAGAATTTTTGCAAGGTACTGAAGCAACTGATTTCTTATTGATAGTAAATGCATCTTCATTGCATTGGTACAGCCAAAGTGTGTCGACCATAGAAGATGGCATGGGTAGATATGTGGAGGCTAGCAGATTCATGGCAAAGAGCTGGAGCAGCTAGAAAGATCATGGATTGACAGGTAGCAGCGAAAATGTATTATAGGCCAAGGAAGGCTCCAGAAGGGGCTAATTTGGGGGCAAGTGGCCCAAGTGGATGTCGGTGTATAGGCGCATAGTGCTCGATTTATGGACCCTACCCGTCTTTTCAGACTGCAGATTAGAGCTACGGATTGCAGTTTATGGCCAGTTGAAATTTTAACGGGGGCTAGGTTGGTGCCCACCTAACCACACGGGGAGTCGTGCCATCTGGCATTTTTTGGGTTGCGACAGGGTTCAAGTGGCACCGATGCAGTGGTTTTGGCCGGCGGCTCTGAGCGAGTGTTGGTGTTGCGAGTTAGTAATGGTCGACCGCGGCGCTCACAGACAATGATGACATGGTAGTCCGTAAGGACTTGTGCCCGCGCCCGTTGGGCCAAAGCTTTTTTGAAGGCAAAATGCCCCCCCCCAATAGCGATGTCGCTATTGCTCAAATGGGGGAGGGTCTTGCGACAGATGACAGAAGAGAGGGAGAGAGAGTCCCAAAGCCGACCAAGGGGGACAATCTCCTTCTTCTTCTCTCTCTCTCTCTCTCTCTCTCTCTCTCTCTCTCTCTCTCTCTCTCTCTCTCTCTCTCTCTTATCGAGACTTTGTCATTTCTACATTTCAACTAGCATAATAAATACCAGCTTTAACATTATCCATACTCTCTCTCTCTCTCTCTCTCTCTCTCTCTCTCTCTCTCTCTCTCTCTCTCTCTCTCTCTCTCTCTCTCTCTCTCTCTCTCTCTCGCCAATGTGTGGCAGGACAGAGAGGAATTAAGATGTATTCTTGTTCTTCAATGATTGACATTTTGTTGATAACTACACTTATGTGTTATCTTTGTGGACATAATCGCTTGTTTTGTGAGGTAATATGTGACAAATTACATGCTAACCACTCAAAATGCATCTCAATTGTCAAAAAGAAATAAAAATTAGAAAAGCTTGATCAATCCGATCAAAATAGATACATGGGTACTTTGGGAATTTTAAAAATTTGAAGGCTATTTTGGGAATTTTGACAAATTAGAGGGGTTTGAGCTTGGCTACAAGGAAATTTACATAAGTTTTAGTGTAATTACCGACAAAAGCTTCTAATTTTGACCAAGAAAACGAGAGAATTTCAAGTTTGCCCTTACTTTCACCACGCCATGAAAGTATTCATCGATGCACAGAGAGAGAGAGAGAGAGAGAGAGAGAGAGAGAGAGAGAGAGAGAGAGAGAGAGAGAGAGAGAGAGAGAGAGAGAGAGAGAGGCTTACTAATGTATTTAAGGTGGCTCAGGTAGTTGAATGTAGCCCCAATGTAACCACCCCCCCCCCCCCTCCCTTATGTGTACGGTATGAGTATGAAATAATGAGGGGCTACCCCTATTGTATACGCTTATGTAAAAAATCTAAAAACCCCCCTATTGTACACTCACGTGGTACCGTACGGAAAAACACAGTGAATCCCCCGGGCCTAAACCCTAAAAAGTGTGTTCTCATGGTAAGACAGGGCAAGATTCTGGGACATATTATGTCCAAAAACGGTATTTCCACTAACCTTGAAAAGATACAAGTTATTGTTACTCTTTTGAGACCAACAAAAGTTAGAGACGTACATGCCTTCATGGGCCATTGTGGGTACTATCGCAGATTTATTCACATGCAATCATTGCAAAACCTCTCTACGCACTCATAACAAAACCTCTCTACGCACTCATAAAAAAATTTGAATGGAACGCGAAATGTGAAAAAGATTTTCAACAATTGAAGCAGAAACTCATTTGGGCTCCAATTTTGAGAGCTCCTGATTGAGACAAGATTTTCCATGTCCATGTAGATGTATAGGCTTACACTATTGACTGTATATTGGCTCAACCTAGAGAAAACAACATGGATTTTTTGATCTATCACTCCAGTGAATAGATTAATAGTGCATAACAAAATTATACGACCACATAGAGAGAGGGTTTGGGAATGATCTACTCCGTAAAAAAGTTTAGATATACTTGCTCGCAAAACAAATTCGTGTTCTTTGTAGACCATCAAGCATTGTTATACCTAGTAAACAAACCATGAAACATGGGCCACATCATTTGATGGTTCCTAATATTGCTTGAGTTTGATTTCATGACAGTGGTCAAAGATGGAACTACACATCAGAGAGCAGACCATTTTTCGTGAATGCTACATGGGAAAGCTCCTATAGGGGTTGAAGATGATTTGTTAGACTCTTATCTCTTTAACATCCAGATGGTACCAAGGTGGAGTGAACAAATCATACACTTGCTCTCCACAGGTGCATTGCAGATCAAGACACAATCATCAATCATCGAACAATCTCACAACTTAGTGTTGATTGCTGGGAGGTTATATCAAAGAGGATGTGATGGCACACTCAAGTTATGCATCAAGCGGTGCAAAAAAGATCTATATCTACAACAAGCTCATGTAGAAATCATTGTATACATAATGCCAACATGCAAACATATTAGAGATTGATGCCTTAGGGTATATTGGCCTCACATGTAGGAAAGCGTGCACGACTATGTTTGCTCATGTAATGCTTGCGCAATTAAAAAGCCAATCGAGCATGCTACATTGTTAAGGATAGTAATAGTACCCAAGTGGACAAAGTACACTGTGGAGTACTTAGAACAGAGAGTTCTACCAGAGAACTTGAGCAGAGACGGAAAATGATCGAACAACACGAAGCCAAAAAATATGCTATTATTGGAAACCAACTCTATCGGAGAGGAATGGATGACAACTTAAGAATTTTTGCTATAGAAAGCAAGTATCTATCCATACTCAAGCAAGCTCATGTTGGTCCAGTAGGAGGATACTTTTCAGTAGAAAAAATCACAAGGGTGATACTCCTAGCAGGGATTTGGTGGCCTATCTTGTTCATGGACGATGAATATTATGTGAAATGATGCGACGCATGCTAATGTGCTAAAATATCGGCTCAATAAGATGACATGCCACTAAGACCGATAATGGGAGCACGTGCTTTTGCTCAATGGGGAATAGACTATGTAGGGCCTATCTCACCACCGACGTATAGGACACATACTCAATACATTATAGTGGCAATGGACTACTTAACCAAGTAGATTGAGGCAAAGGCAACAAAAAAAATGATGCTCAAACAACAACACAATTCTTATACGAGAACATTTTCTCATGCTATGGCCTTTTGATCAAAATTGTGAGTGATAAGGGCACACACTTCCTCAATGACATGATTGACTTCTTGTTGCATGAATTTATGATCATTCATTTAAAATCAGGACCATATCGTCCTCAAGAAAATGGACACGTTAAGAGTACCAACAAAGTTTTGTGCACAATGTTCACAAAGATTGTCAGTGTATCTAGATCGGAGTGGGAGCTGAAGCTATAGTCAGTCTTTTGGGCATATCGGGTAGCATATAAAACACCACAAAATACATCTCCTTTCAACTTAGTGTTTGGAATAAATGTTATACTACTGTTAGAGTTCCTGACTCCTACACTACATGTAACTCAAATCCTGGAATGGACTGGACATGAGTTGTCTGAGAGAGTGGACCAACTAATGCAGTTAGGCAAAACTAGACTCCAGGAGGTTGTAGCAATGTATGAAAAAAATGACAAATGAAACAATTCCATGACCATCATGTGAAAATTAAGGAATTTCAAAAGGGTGACTACATGTTAGTCTATACTCTTAAGAAACATTCCAAGAATCTTAAAAAGTGGGGTAACGGTCCCTTTGTGATCAATGACATATCGCCAAGTGGAGCCGTCCAACTTGCAACTTTAGAGAGAGAGGTGATGTCTAACTGATGAATAAATGGTTGTGGATTGAAAAAGTATCACGAACTCCTCACAACAAACATGCTAGAAAAGATACATTTAGCTAAGGAGCGACAAAAGAAAATTCAGGCAGTTAAAAATCAAGCATAGGTGGAAGCCAAATTACAAAGTTTGAAGAGAAAGAATAAACAGCAACCACTGCCTCCTATCTTAGCATTTCAAGTTGAACAAACTTGGCTCGGTGGAATGTATATTCGGATCAATGTTTGGCTAGTTTGATGGCACAACAAAAAGAGAACTTAAGGATACCGGATTACGTGTCAATGCTATGCAGTATTCTACCTATATGTAATTATCAAAATCAATGTTTGAAACGACCAAGATTGAACTCCAAGTAGCCAATAAGGAGACCGTGGTTAGTTTGGGACAACCCAATGTCTTGATTAATGTCGATGGAAACCACTACCCACATCGGTTCCATATTATGGTTGATACAGATCTCAACAAGCGCATCATCTTGAGAGTTTCGTAGATGAGAACTTATAAAGTTATTCCAGATTGGAAGGATGACGCACTTCATTATTGTCCACAAGATCAATCTTATGCTACACCATTTGCATTAAAAAATCACATTTGGGATGAGCAAAAAGATTCAAGTGGGGGTGAAACAAAAGAAGAAATGCTTGGTTCTATACCTGCACTACCCACCATTAATTTGGCAAACAGAATTACCCAAGTCTGAATCAAGAAATCCATCAGGGCATCAAAACCAACTCAGCTTTTCCAAAGACAATTCTTGTGATCGATCCTTGGCCTCACCACCCAACAGATTTTTAAGTGCCCAAACCAACAAAGCTAAACCAACCTGACGCCATAACTTATATCGACCAATTCAAGCTTAGATTGGATTCACAAATTGCAAATGGATGCCCAAATCCAAAGTGTGGCTACCACATAAATCCACAGCAACCAAATGGGAATGGTAACAAAAACCAATAAACAACCTGCTTGTGATGCAACCTTTGGAACAAACCCTCAAATGGATCCCTAAAATACAAACGAATCATCTTATGGTCACACAACCATATCTATCATCTCTATCTGTGTCTCTAGGGAGCATAACTGCTCTACCTCTACTTGCAAAAACTCTAACAACACCTATTCTGTCTCACTAGAGCACTGCTGCTCTACCTCTGTCTCTGTAGAGTCTACTAGCACATCTTGCACAACTATAATTGCTTTGTCTTGTGAGCATGGTGGAGCTCACCCGCAAAGGAGACATGTCTCGTCTCTCGCTCAAATCATGTTAGCAACAAAAATCGAGACTATGCCGTCTCGTACCTCAGACACATGCATAGGATATACCAAGCTATTGCGGGCTCCTTTGGCAATTACTAATGAACCGCAATGCATCTGGAAAGACTACTCTCTAAGCAGTATCTGACAACCAAAGTTTTCTAACTGTCTCACTAAGATCAAGCTCTGTCTCAGAGCTAAGGAACATAACACACATGTCATAGTGTAAATGATGCACCACTGGGAAAAGACAAACAAACATCTCTTGTGCCCTTTATGTCACTTGCTGAACCATCAGCAAGTCACACGCAACCAAGTCTCCCACTAGAAGGTGTGTTGAACCACTCACGACATGGTGTGATGTGGAAAGGAACATCGCTATCTAGTAACCACTATGGAGAAACTGTGATATCTATAGATATATCTACAAGAGGTACACTCAAGGCAAGCATCACATCATCGTCACTGGCATAGACTTCCATTGTAAGTGCCTCTCTAACATGTTTCAAAGCCATATCTGCATCATGGATAGAGTCTCCATTGTTGTCTCATATGTATGAAATAATGGTGCCTAATGTGCCATGTCTGACCACACTGCCAACAACACAAATATCGGCAAGAACGAGACCGCCGTCTCTCAAGAGTCATTGTTATATACTCTAAACTATCACACATATCTTCAACCATGAGTCAATGTCAAAAAATATGGCAAGAAAATGTGGGAGAAATGTGACAAAGTCTCCCCTGTAAACTCAGTAAAACCTCAAGTACAATCTCTACCATATACCATGTCAAAATGGTAACAAAGTGAGAGATAACTCGACCACTACACAATCATAAAAAACATGATCAAACACGTCAAAATCAATGCTCACATATGCATAAAAGAACTCCACTATCTACAAACTGTAAGCATATAATTGGGACAAAGTGCTCAACCGAGCGTAAAGCGCATAACCATATATGCAAGTAGAGAGCAAACTAGTTCAAAACGCATCCCACAAGAGAAACTCTCTGCAAAAGTTTGCAAAAAAACTGTGAAACCTGTGATTAGTGAAGTATGTAGTCACACTAGCATAATCAATCCTCACTCTTGCAAGAGTGGGTACAAGAACACCAAATTGTGTCCCAGTTGACAAAACCTATCAAAGTAGGAGTCCAACTCGACCACTACTAAATTCTCCAAAAGAGAACTCTAAACCATAAACCATAACACTACTCAATGCCAATAAGTAGAAATGCCAAAATGGCTCGACAATCTTACATATAATGGCAATTCACACTCAATGTATATCCACGGAGTGACTATGCATAAACAAGCACCAGAAGAGTTGCAATCCGGAAACCTGTCAATGCAAAAACAATGCTCTCAAGAGAGATCACCGGCATCAAAAGTGCTCGCCAAAATGCCTGTATAATGGGCATCGACCATGCGTCATAACCATATGTAAGCCCATTCACAAAGACATGAATCCAAGCACAAAATCACTACCAAAGTATCCTGTGAAAACGTGTGAAAAAAGCTCCACTTGTATGCTCCAAAAACCGTGTCTCTCAAGAGACTGCTTCGATGGTGTGTAAACTCCTCCGTACTTCGTTGCCCAAATCTACCAAAAACCCTCAAACCACAAGCTCTGCACAAGCTGAAATTGCATCTTCAACTCAGAATTTATGCACCTAACTTTGAGCACTTGCCCTGCTTCCAACAGTGCATCAAACTTGCACACTATGCAAAAATAGAAAACCTGCAATTTTTTATACAATCAATCTAAGCTGATTATCAGCAAAACGATGGGGAATTTGCAAAAAGTTTCTTTTGCAATGTTGTAGACCGTGTTGAAAGGGATGGGCTTAACGAGTAGAATATTCAGATTTGTGTCCTACAAGGATTAAAAAAAATTGAAAACAGTGCTACTATGCACAATTTTTAGGGCAGCACCTTCACTTACACACAATCTTTCACACTATCTTCTGAGCTTCCACAAGAGCATACATCACTCTCAAATGAGCTCATAATCTCCCATTGCATTCTCACAAAACTTTTGAGCTTTCTTGATCTCTCCACCACCGAGAATGAGCGAGCTATCACCTTGATGCTCTCAAAACCGTTGCTCCCCGCCATCACCAAGCCATAGCTCTGATACCAATTGTGAGGCGCGCATGCAGTGCGTGTGCAAAGAGTGAGAACGAGAGAGACAAAGAGAACACATGATGTGGGTAGATCAGCTCAACACTATGTGTGTGAGAGAGCCCCTTATTCTTCTATCTAGTAAAGAATAAGGTGTGTACAAGTAATGGGTGGTCGGACGTCTCTGACATGTCCGACTGAGGTAAGAGGCACACCGCCTTTACCCCAACACATATTGTTCACATTTTCGGCAAGCACAATCAAGTGGCCGATGCACTATCACGATGACAAAGAGTAAATGCGGTGTCAATAGAAACTCACAATGATCTATCTTCTATGATAGATGAGTATGCTACAGATCTCGATTTCAAGGATGTAATTTCAGCCCTTGCATTAGGGAAGAAAAAAACCATTCACCTTGCAGGATGGTTATCTTCTTTATGGCAATAGGCTATGTGCTACTAACTCACTCCGTGAGAACGAATGTATGAATCCCACACCCCTCCCTATGCAGGGCATAGAGGGATTCAACCTACTCTTTGAGGAGTTGAGACCTATTTCCATTGGCCTACCATGAAAGTAGACGTACAAGAATATGTTTTGAAATGCATGGCATTCCAAAAGATGAAGTATGATAGAGGGACGAAACCTGGATTGCTCCAGTCATTGTCAATTCCTAATTCACCATGGGGGAGCATATCCATGAATTTTATCTTTGGATTGTCCAAGTCTATCCATGGGAATACAGGAATATGGACAATAGTTAGCATGTTTAGCAAACAAGCACACTTTATACCTGTCAAGAAGACTATTAAGGCACATCAAATGGCAACCCTTTTCATATCCTAGATTTTAAAGTACCATGGATTGCCAACATCCATAGTATCAGACACAGATCTTAGAATGACCGGTAACTTTTGGAAGGGTCTCTTTTAGAACCTAGGCACAAGGTTAAATTTCTCCTCGGCCCATCACCCACAAACAGATGGGCAAAGTGAGATAGCCTAACCTTACAATTCTAGATCTACTAAAAGCCTAGGTTACGAAAGTAGATCAACACTCACAATGGGAGAAGTACCTACCCCTTATAGAATATGTGTACAATAATGTTGTACATTCTCTACAGGAAAGGCACCTTTTGAGGTCATAGAGGGAAGATCTATAAGTCCCTTGCTACTTAAAGTACATGGGAAGATCTTCGTTTCTGATGAGTATAGCCGAGATCTACAAGAATCTTTTCAAAAGATAAAAGAGGCTATATCCATCTCACATCAAGGGAAAAAGGCTGCTGCTAACAAGCACCAAAGAGTCTTAGCCTCTAAGGAAAATGATTGGGTCTTGCTAAAGTTCCCCAAGGCTCTTTTGAGGCAAACTACGGGCAAGAATCCTACAAGCCACCGGAAGTATTATGCTAAGTTAGTAGAAAGATACTATGACCCTTTTCAAATGGCATACCAATTAAAGTTGCCCAACCATTGGCTCATACAGAATGCTTTTAATGTGATTCTACTTAAGCCTTACAAAGGAGAGACATTGAGAGAAGCAATAATTGAGGACCCTCCAGAGATTGAGGATCAAGAAGAGGTGCTCCAACCCGAATCCATCCTTTGACATGAAGACAAGATTCTAAGACATGGTAAGATTATCCACCGGTATCTTATTAAATTCAAGAATTATCCTTCTAAAGATGCTAGATGGATGCAAGGAACACAACTTAAGGATAATATGAACCGTATCGGTGCTTACAATGATACAGTAGAGTAAGAAAATGTAAATTCCTTTTGAATAAACAATGTTTTTGTCTTATAAGACTTTCTCTCTTTCTTTGTGCACAAATTTAAGAAGTATGCATGCTTAGAATCATGTTTGTGGCTACAATGTCTCCCAAACACCAAGTAGAAATTGTCACTCTACTTTGGAAGTATGATATGGACTAAAGAGCAGACATGCTTGCGGCTGATTTGGGCATGCTCAATACATGAGAAAGTGTGAGTGTGTGTGTGGTTGAGTATGCCAAAAATAAAATCCTCCTCTTGCTTTGGTCGACCCCGCCCCTCATGCAATTACTCATGCTTGCATCCTATTGGTCCATGCCAAGGCTTAGCCAATGAGAGACACACACACTCACACTTTCTCATGTATTGAGCATGCTCATTCATACTTTAATGGTATGTCATCTTCTCTACCATATTCATTACTATGCTAAGATAATGTCTAAGAGTAAGCTATGGTAAGGAGAATACTTATTTCTTATATGTTACATCTTCTTTCTCTTCATTTTCCTCACTCCATGCTACCATCTCTCTTCACCTTTGAAGGTGTTTGAGGTCTTGGGATTGAGGCTATGGACAAGTTTATGCTATTGCAAGTAAGTTTTTTTTTTTTTTTGGGCATAATATTGGTGCACGAAGCTTTCCATCTTCATGGAATCAACAAGGTCTCAAGGAACACAAAGAATGTATTGTACCAAGTCTCTCTTTATGGGAGAACATATAATACAAAAGCCTTCTGGAGGGGGGATGGAGGGGGGACCGGCTCCAAGTAAGTCCAATCCTCAATTGTTGTCAATTTCTCTAATTCTCTATCTTTTACAAGTATTGTTCATCCCAAGCTAACTATGTGTCATGTTTATATTGCTATCTTTAATCAAGTACTCCCTCTCTATCTTGATTAGAAATTCTCTTAATGAAATGCTCACTACTGTCATTTTAATCAATGTTATTAGCCTAATTCTATTACATTGTTCATGTCTTCTAGGGATTTCTTATTAGTCAAATACTCTAACAGATATTGACTCCACCTCGATCCAACGGATACCTGGAATAATGTGGTGTTGGGAATGGATGCTTTTTCTTTGCACTAAGAACCAGTGTTTAAGTAAGCATGAACATCTCTTTTCATGGTAGGCCAATAAACTCCTAACCAAGTTAATTTGATCTTTGGAAAAATGAATTCCTACTACCATGGTATGAGCTTGATTCAAGTAGTTTGCTTATTCCTCAGGGTCTATGCACATAAGTAGAGTCCCATCTTTGTTTTTCCGATGTAATCTTCCAACCAACATCTAATGCAAAGATGATTGCTTTATCAACCGTGGTGTAATTGGAAGTGAGATATGTGAATCTACTTGAGTTATGATCATCAAAGAGACAAGATCTTCTGACCATATAGGAGTAATTTCCACTGAGAACTAGTAAGCGTCTACTAAATCATCGTCCACTCCTTTTTTGGAGGTTTCCCCGTGAAAGGTGATCCGCTCGTTGATGTATGGTGCCCTTCTTGACTACCACTATGAATAGGGATTTCATTACCATGATCACAAACATGCAAACATGTTAATAACATTGAGTGTTTGCTTTTTAAAATAGGCGTCACGTAAACTTCCTATTAACTTGCAAAAATCACCCAAACCGATAGTTCCACTGAGATTTTCCAGATCTTAGAAGACCCATTGGTGGTTTTTGTCATATCTAAGAGGGCCGACCATGAAAAAATAATAGCTCGATGTGATTTTGGTGGGTTGTTAGGTCGCCATTTATCAGCTTAATGTGATCACGTAGAGTGCAATTATGATAATAACACATGGTAATCACAAATAAATTCATGTGATCACATGATTATTAAATCCATGACTATTAAGTCATGACTATTAAATCCATGGCTGTGAAATCAAACTAGAATTTCTCCATTTTGTGGCAAAATACATTTTATGTTGATTTCACATGGTAACCACAAAAAAATTCATGTGATCACATGATTATTAATAATCATGTGAGCACTGGTTGATTTATTCTCAATTGTTTTCTCATTTCGTACAATATCTTTATTGGCATTTATAATGCTGATTCAAAAGCTCAAAAAACTTTTCTTCCCCTCCCCTAAGTAGAAGCTTGGCCCTGACGTTGTTGGGCGCATTTTTGACACCCCGTTTTTTTGTAAATTTGTACATACGAACATGACTCCCAATGTCAAAAGTGTGTGTGGGATTTCTTTTTGTGGGGTTTTTAGCTTGATTTAGCAAGCACATGTACATGCACTACAAGTCGCTAGTCTAGTGACAGCTGTCGGGCTACTGTAAGTGCTCGTGAATGAGTTTTTTGAAGCGAGACTTGTATATAACCTAAACTCATGTACAAACTTAAAAAATTTCAGCCAAAGTTTAGAAAATTTCAGGTTTGAGCTTGTTGTGCCTCCTTGATGGTTTCTGTTGCAGTTTTTGCCCCTGCCTTGCCTACTCTACGTGTAGTCGTACCGAGACAGCTCCCCGTCCGCATCAATTTTGCATGTAATGGCGTGTAGATTCAAATTTAGTCATCTTCAGATTTCTCGCCAGTCATTTTCAAGCTTTCTATCAAGATTTAAAGTGCCCCAAATGGAGTTGTGCTCTTTAGGTTACGACTAGTTCTCTGCAGGGTTATGGCTATGGCAGCATAGTGGCAAATTGTGTACGGAGGGCATGTATGCATGAATTGTGGAATTGTTGTTGAAGTTGTGGGTTTGTGATGTTCAATGGTGAAAGGGGAGGCCCTTGTCTTCATATGCATTGGTCGGCGTGTGCTGTAAATCCATGCTTTGGCAGGGTTTTGCTCCTATGTGACATAGTCTCTTGGGTGGGCGACGGCCAGTAAATTCATAAGGGTCTGCTCTTATCGTACTTGTGGTGTTTCAAAGGGATTTTCCAAATCTTTTGTTTTTGTTGTAGTGTTCTTTCAACGCTCTTGGGTGAAATCGCTATGTAGAGGTGTTTCAGTTTGCTTATTTCCCAACAGTGTTTTGGTGCCGCCATCGAGGAACTTCTTCAAGTGACCTTCCATTGACAGCTTTGATGGCTATGATGATAGAGTTTCCAAGGTTCTATGGTCATGTAGTTGAGGATGATGATGCATTCATTGAAAAGATGGAGCTTTCTTGTTTGATGGAAAATAAGGAAGATCCAATGATTATGCTCAAGATTTTATTCTTTTGCTTGAAAGAGGATGCAAGGATATGGTATGATGAGTATGAGTTCTGGTTGAAATCATCTCAACCTTCATTGGTGATGACTTATGATGCATTAAAGAAGGCTTTTCTTGAGAAGTTCAAGAAGGTAGAGGACCTAAAGGATGTATGGCACTCCATTGAAGGACTTGTGCAATGTGATGGTCAAAGTGTAGATGCCTTTGTCAAGGAATTCAATGCTTTGTGGAGAAGATGGTGTGTTTCTTTGGGAAGTGATGCTCCTCCTCCTATGCTTAAAAAGTGTATGTTTATGCCAAGTTTGAGGGCTGATTTGAAGTTAAAAGTTGAGCTTAAAAGGCCACTTACATTTGAGGATGTAGTACGGATTGCAAAGCATAAGGAATGGAAGTTAGAGAGAATACAAGAGCTTGGATCGCAGGGTGATGTGGAGCCAACAATTTCTCTATGCATTGATGTAGGTAAAAAGAGCGCCTCTAGTGCAGTATTATATCATGATGGTTCTCTTGAGAAAAAGAATAAAAAATGTACTAAGGAGAAAGAGGCTAAGAAGAATGCTCTCATTATGCCATCCTTGTTGTTTATGCCACTTAATGGTGCTTTACTTACCAAAGGTGATGTTCCTACCAATGTGAAAGTTAATGAGAAGAAAAAGGATGCAATTAGTGAAGTCTTGAAGAATGATCATGATGACAATCAAGTTGTAGATGACATTGTTGATGTGTCCAATGTGAAATATGAGCATGTGTGTGATGCAAAAGTGGATGTTGCGTATCCCTCTCTGTTATGTGAAGTCATTGAGAATGATTTACAAGTCAATGAGGATACTTATATGGAAGTGAATGATGTGAATGAAGAGCTCTCTAAAATGCATACTATTGTTGAGTCTTTTTCAATAAATGATGATGCTATTGAGCATGTAGTGGAACTTGCTAATGAGGAGATTGTCCATGAGGACTATTGTGATTGCATTTGTAGTGATGTATGTGGACATCCCTTGATTGATAAAGAGAATATTGAGGAGTTAGTGGATATGGAAAGTGATGAAGATGCTCTTTATATGCCTCATGTGGAGATGGTTGATGCTTCCTTGCTTCATCCTTATGCTAATGATAGGAAGCTATGTGTAGAAGATGTCTTACCTATCAAGCATGGTATAGTTGAATTGGATGAATGGTTAATGGAGTGTGGGGAGAATGAGATGGATACCCATGAGGATATGCAAATGGCTGAGGTAAATATGGAAGGCATTTTGGATGAGATGTTAAAGGCTTATTTGCATGCTTTAGTAATGAAAGGGTCTCTCTATGTGATATCTAATGAGAGTACTTTATGCCTAAACAAGATTTGGATTCTACATATGGTTTATGCTTTGATATTAGGAGTGGAAAAATTGATATGGATGGTGTTTCTTCATGCATTTTGTGCTTATGTTGTATGGCCCTTTGATCCGGGTGGACAATATGCATATGCTACTGCTGAGCATGAATGCTCTAGCAGACTGGGGGGGTTGGCAAACTATGTTGGGCGCATTTCTGACACCCCGTTTTTTTGTAAAATTGTACATACAGACATGACTCCCGATGTCAAAAGTGTGTGTGGGCTTTTTTTTTGTGGTTTTTAGCAAGCACATGTACATGCACTGCAAGTCGCTAGTCTAGTGACAGCTGTCGGGCTACTCTAAGTGCCCGTGAGTGAGTTTTCTGAAGCGAGACTTGTATATAATTTAAACTCATGTACAAACTTTAAAAAGTTCAGCCAAAGTTCAGAAAATTGCCGGTTTGAGCTCGTTGTGCCTCCTTGATGGTTTCTGTTGCAGTTTTTGCCCCCGCCTTGCCTACTCTACGCATAGTCGTACCAGGACAGCTCCCCGTTCGCATCAATTTTGCATGTAACTGTGTGTAGATTCAAATTTGGTCATCTTCACCTGTCTTGCCAGTCATTTTTCAAGATTTCTCTCAAGCTTTAAAGTGCCCCAATTGGAGTTGTGCTCTTTAGGTTACGACTAGTTCTCTGCAGGGTTATGGCTATGGCAGCATAGTGGCAAATTGTGTGCAGACAGATTTGGAGGGCATGTATGTATGAATTGTGGAATTGATGTCAAAGTTGTGGGTTTGTGATGTTCAATGGTGAAAGTCCAGGCCCTTGTCTTCATATGCATTGGTCGGCGTGTGCTGTAAATCCATGCTTTGGCAGGGTTTTGCTCCTATGTGACATAGTCTCTTGGGTGGGCGACGGATAGTAAATTCCCAAGGGTCTGCTCTTATCGGACTTGTGGTGTTTCAAAGGTATTTTCCAAATATTTTGGTTTTGTTGTAGTGCTCTTTCAACGCTCTTGGGTGACATCGCTATAGAGGTGTTCCGGTTTGCTTGTTTCCCAACAACGTGTTCCTTTTTAGAGTTAGATTTCTCAATCGTGAGTGTTTCCTCCTCCAGCTCATTAGTGGAGTCAAGTAGTAATCAAAGAAAACTTGTTGTTCCTCAATCAATTCTATAGATACCATCTGGATAGGGAATATGTCATATCCCTCCTCATCTCACAAAATTGTGTGGGTGTGGATTCATTGACACATACATCCATACTGGCCAAAATTTGAGTCCACTCAAATGGTTTGAACAAGTGTTCCAAAAAGGGTTCTGACACATACTCAACATCATTTACCTCTTGATCTAAAATACAATCTTCTCATTGTAAACTTTTTGGAGAATTTTCTTTTAACTTATCCAACAGCTCACCTTGATCTTTCAATTTTGCTTCCGCTTGTATCACTTGAATGCTGGCAATGTCAAGTTGCATTTGCAACCACTGTGCATGTGCATTGTTGTTGGAATTAGGGTTGCAGAGAAACGCACACATCTTGGAGAAGACGAAGGAAGCTCAAGGCACACAATAGAGAGTGTATTACTTAATGTGCAATGGAAAGATAGATAGCCCTAGGGTGATGGGCGTATATACAATGCACGGGGGAAAAAACCTCCTAAAGAGGAAAAAAAATGCCCTGGCAGTCCTAGTGTGTTCACACACATCACTACCACATGTATATGGTAAAAAATCCCCCTTGGAGTGATGCGGTGAACGAGAGTTGGCACATGAGTAAAGGGAAGTTCCATGCCCTGAGGACATGATCAGTCCACAAAGGGGAGTGAGTAAGCCCAAAGCTTTGCGGAAAGCTTCGAGCTTCTCACGAGACAATGTCTTTGTGAAAAGATCTGCAACGTTGTCCTGTGTTGGCACATAAGCCAAGTTGATCTCTCCTGCTGAGAGCCTCTCCCTAACATAGTGGTAATGCACCTCAATGTGCTTTGTGTGAGCATGGAAAACTGGGTTCCTTGAAACTGCCAATGCGCTCTGACTGTTAGTGCAGATAGTGTTGGTAGTGTCCTATCCAACATCCAAATCAGCCATAAGGCGTCTGAGCCATACACACTCAACCGTAGCTGTGAAGACTGCCCTGTACTCAGCCTCACAACTCGAAGTGGCCACAGTAGGTTGCTTCTTGCTCAACCATGATATACATGAATTGCCAAGCATGAAACAAAAACCACTTGTGGACATTTGCGTGACAAAACAACCAGCCCAATCTGAGTCTGAAAAAGCATGTAAGTCTGGCCACAATGATCCCCCTTGGGATAAAACAAGCCAAGATTTAAAGTGCCACAAGAAAATCCTCTTGACAGTGGGCTATGCATAAATCTGCTGACCTGTGAGACTGCAAACTGAATATCTGGCCTCGTGCTGCATACATAAATGAGGCAGCCAACAATAGTTTGATAAAGAGTGACATCAGTAGGATCACCAGCATCATGTAGACTTAACTTCAAACCTGTTTCCATGGGAGTGGCAATAGGTTTGCAATCCTCAAGTCCAAACTTACATAGAAATGTCTCTATGTAACTTTTTTGACACAAGGCAATACCACCATCACATTGCTTAAACTGTATGCCTAAGTAATGATGCAACAGCCCCAAATCTTTCATCTTGAGAGTAGCATTCAGATTAGCCTTAAATTCAGCAATATGTCTCTCATTTGGTCTAGTGATCAGCAAATCATCTACATAAAGAACCACAATGAGAAGTACATCACCCTCACGCTTTACATACAATGTGCTTTCTGTTGGACTGTTTTACGAAAGCCTCGTTTGACGAAATGAGTGTTAGCTTTATCATACCAAGCACGAGGAGATTGCTTCAACTCATACAAAGCCTTCTTACATCTGCACACTTTGTCCTCTTGTCCTTTCACGACAAAATTGTGACTCTATGTTACATAAACTTCCTCGAATATGTCACCATTCAAGAAAGCAATAACAATGTCTGATTGATCCACAACCCAACCAAAATGAGCTGCCAATGCACATAAAAAACACACAGTAGTCATACGACAAGTGGGAGCAAAAGTCTCTTCATAATCTATACCTTTTTGCTGTGCATAACCCTTTGCAACAAGTCGAGCCTTATGGCGATCAATCTCACCATCCGGCTCGCGTTTCAACTTGTAAACCCACTTCATATCAATGGCCTTTCTGCAAGGAGGCAAATCACATAAAGTCCATGTGTCATTTTCTATGAGTGCATCATATTCTAATCGCATGGTAGCCATCCAATTTCTGAATTTTGTGCTTCATCAAAAGATAGAGGCTCCTCAACTTCATGTAAGCTAGACACAGTCAAAGCATAACAATCTGATGCATAAGATGCATGGTGAGAGCCTGAACAAGTATGACTAGACAAAGGTGCATCCAATTTACTGTCACGTAATGTATGCACCAGCCATTTTGGCATACCTCTAGCCTGCTCATTTTCATCCCTTTCCTCATCAAGTAAATCTGCATCAGTAATAGGTTGATCTGTAACATTTTCAGAAACCCCCATAGGCTGTTCATTTGCCTCATTGAAATTTACATTCGAACTTCCACCACTGAAAAGAGGCAACAAAGTGTCATCCTATGAGCTTACATTTCTGTCTCTAGTACATGACAGCAAGGGCTAAACAGAATCTTCCACAAACACTACATATAGTGAAAGCAGAATACACTTTGTTTACAGATGATACAACCTGTGACCTTTGCTTTCAGCACTATACCAACAAAAATACATTTGACAACCTTATCATACAATTTTTGTGCTGCACTTGTGGCACTAAACCATAAGCCAAACAGCCAAAAACATGCATGTGCTCAATAGATGGCATTCTATCATGCGATGCTTCATATGGAGTCATAGATTGCAATGCTTTTGTAGGACACATGTTGAGTACATAAGTGGCACACATGACAACCTCAAGCCAAAACGAATGTGGTAAAGCTTGACTCTGACCATACATCTTGCCATTTTTGTAAGAGACCTATTTTTCCTCTCAGCAATACCATTTTGTTGAGGCGTATACGGCACTGTACATTGGTGTTTTATCGCATGAGTAGCTAGAAATGCATTAAATTCATGAGACATATACCCCCCCCTCGATCGGAACGAAGGGTCCCCATAGTACATTTCGATACATTTTTAGCCATAGCCAAAAATTGTTTGAAGCACATAAAAACTTCGGACTTCTCTTTAAGCGGAAATACCCATGCATGCCTGGAGTAATCATCAATGAAAGTCACGAAGTATAGGTAATTGCCCAAGGATGGAGTTTGCATGGGCCCACAAACATCACTATGCACAAGGTGCAACCTGCATGTGGCCCTAACTGAACCATCCTTTGGAAACTTAGAACGTTGTATTTTACCCAAAATATAGCCTTTACAAACATGTTTGACAGGAGCTTCAAGAGGCGGCAAAGAAGCAACCATATCAGATTTTTGCAAACACAGCAAACTGGAAAAATTCAGATGCCCAAAACGTGCATGCCAAAGTTTTGCATCTGAAATAGCCCTTGAATCTGCAACTGCATTTGCAAAATTTTTTCCACACTTGTCATATAAGCTCATTATACAACCCACGGCACAAAAGGCTAGATGCAACAATTTCATCACCAAAATTGAGATCATGAACTGTACATCTGTCATCCACAAATTTGACTACAAGTCCAAGTCTAACAAGTGCGGATACAAACAAAAGATTCTTCTTGACCCCAGATACATAAAAGTGCATGAACAAGTGTCAAAGAACTGCCACTTGCAGCAGTAAGCACAATATTTCCAACCCCCTCAACCGGATAAGAGGCATTGTTGGCACAAGTGACTGAATTCCCATGAGGACAGACTCGAGAGATGTGAACAATTCACGATGTGAGATAATGTGCTTTGTAGCACCACTGTTGAAATAACACACATGTGAATCTGCAGCAACTGACATGCATGCATCATGGACAACAGGATTGTAAGTGCACTCTGCACTAAAAGCCCATTCTGCATCAACATCAACATCACAGTCTCCTTTCACAGAAGACTCAACAATGGTTGCATTTGTAGTGGAACCAGCATTTGTAGTGGAATTACCCTCTTTCTTCTTAGACTCTTTGGCCTTCAACTTAGGACACTTGCTTGATCAAGTGATCATTCGCTTTACAATAATGGCGACGCATCTTCTTTTTGCCCTTATCACCATAATTGCCAGACGAAGTGCTGTCAGTAGAAGCATTGGGAACAGAAGTTTTGCCACTCGTAGCAGATCCATAAGAAGTGGTTGCATTGCTGTTACCAACCTATCTTTGAGAAGCAATAAAATCCTATTCAACTGCATGCTTTCTAGTCCTGTTTTTTTTGGAAAGTGCAACAACAATGTGCATAATGCATCAAACTTGACAACTTCAAGATTTCCTTGGGTCATAAGTCTCCAAGTACTAGCAAAAGTCTGGTAAGAATCTGGTAAGGCATCAAGAACAGTCTGCACAAGGAAACTGTCTGAAATGACTTCACCTGCAAAAATAAGTTGCTCATTGATATCCTTGACACCAGCAAGGAAAATGTCCATATCATCTTCCTCATGCATAATCTTCGATTCCAGCTCTTTACACTGTCAAGAAGTAGGCGGTCTTGCCAGGAAGGCACCGGGCCTCTTGCTGTGAGAGTTTGTGAGGAAGCTCAAGGGTTATGAGAAAGAGCTAAGATGTAGATAACATAGCTTCTAGAGCTAAAGAAGAAATGTAGCCAAAGAAGCCGCTCACTTTTCCTTACAAACACACACGTGATGGAGAGAACTCATGAAAGATAGTAAGAACAAAACAAAAATGAAAACATCGAGATTACAATCATATCGTATCATGGGTAGGATAAAAGGGTTAATGGATGAGTTAATGATATTTAATATTTTTTGTCCAAATATGCTACGGATTGCTCTTTGGAATTGTAGCTTTGTGCTTACTATAATGTATATGTTTTGTCTAGCGATGGGGATTAGTTGTGAGTACAAATCCTGTTGATTCATAATAAAATAACCACACTCACATCAAAAGAGAAGTTATAGTCAATAATAGGTAGTATGATGGGATCTAGTGAGAGAAGTATTTCGTTGAGCCTTTCAGGACCAAATAGAAACACTATGCGTTGCTGAAAGTGAATCTTTCGACTAATCCAAATGTTGACCATAATAGATTGCACAGAATGGAAATGAAAGAAATTGCCTCTATGTGGATTATGGTTATTCATTGATGATATACTTAGTATGTTAAAAGATAAAGGTGTGAAAGAAGTGAAAGGAGAAGAAGAAGAGAGTTTCTCTCCCAAGCCCTATTGTTGCCCTTAGGCAATAAGGATACTGCGGGGAGAGAAGTACCTGTAGCAAGGAGATTCTAGAGTTTGTGGAAGAGAATTAGAACCTTAAGAGAGAGAGGTGCTTGTGAAAGATAAGGATATGGTTACTAACCTTGTGCACATAATGGTTTCCCGCAAGAAGATTGTGCCCGCTACATTGACAAGATTGCTGCTTGAATACCTTCCAATGAAACAATTAGGACACAATAAGAGAGATGAAAGGAGGAGTAAAGATAGAATTAGAGATAGATCTAAGTGTGGTGGTGGTATTAAAGATAAATAATGAGAGATAGAGAAGGAGTTAAAGACAAGTATTGGACTAGATATGCAAATGAAAGAAAAACTAGCAACATATATCTTACATGAGAGCAATCGCCACCACCTTAATGGAGAGAGAAGATGAGGCAAGACTTCAGCCTTTCTTCAAGGAAAAGTGTGGCACTAAGATGAGTGTGACTATGGAATTGAGCTATTCTCACTCACTCATAACTTACCCCAATGAAGAGAAGGTTGCCCTTTTTATACGTGAGGGAGCCATGTTTTACATAATCACTTGATTAGGCTAAAGAGTTAGCCCAAATCAAATGTTCTTTGGATATTTCTTAAAATGGGCTATATTAGGACTCAAAATATCATGAAATTCAGCATTTTTGGTTGTTGAGGCTCCATGTGGGTGCATGATGTATATGGGCCCCACCTAGGCATCTTCTGTGTGGCTCCAGCAGGGGGTCCCAACTTGTGTGTCTTGTCCTTCAAGGCATCTTTGAGGTGTCACATTCACATGCTTATGTCTTTTATCCTCCAAATATCTTATTTTATGGAAAAAGACCAAGATTACCTCTTTTCACTTGATTCACTTGTTTACCATCTCTTCTTGCAGTGTAGTTGTGAGAGGGTTTTTCACTGGTTTCCCTGTAACTTTTGACCTGTAACTCGAATTGACATGTTTCAAAAGGAAAAATTGGCCTACTAAAAGAGCTTGACTTGGTTTTGGCCTTTTCTCCACGTCCTTAGGTCGGAATTTTCAAATTGGGATGGTCCAAGAAGCTTTGGATCTTCCTTTTCATAAAGTCTTTTAGTAGGCCCTTCCCTCTTGTATGTATCCAAGAAGGTATGCATTATTGAAGGGTTATATTATTAGATAAATGTGAAAAGAAGAAAATAATTTATATATGGTAGGGTATAGCTGAGATATTAGAAGAAATATACAAATGCTTTTCCCCCAGACAAAAAGAGGCACAATCATTACTTGCTTGCAGTACTTTCTAATAGTAATGTACATTCATATTACTTCAAAGGTAAATACTAAGGTATGGTAGAAAGATTTTATTTATGCATATGAGTATTATATAAAGTATACTTATGCGTCAAAAAGTCACAAGATAAATCGTTTAATGCATGTTCCCACTATGTACGTGCCACAGCACGACATCTACCCCCTCTAAACCTGCACATGCTCCGGTATGTGCCATATTGTCTCTTTGTAAGATTAGCCCTGTTGTACATCTTCCTTGATTTCTTCTTCACTAGATGATTCCAGAGCTTCATGTTCACTTTGATCTTCACCTGTGTTTTGCTCTTCTTCCTCATCAACATCTTCTAGATCATTGTCTCCTCTTATCTTAAACATTTTGATCCTTTTTCCTGCAATGGGAATCTTACTTCTGTACCATCTAGTTCAGACAAGCTGTAAGTAGCATTTTCATGCATATGCTTTACAACATACGGTCCAAACCATCTTTTTGAGAACTTACGCATGACTGTGTGCTGGTTATCAAGGCTACTATTATACACTAAAACCCAGTCACCTTTGTCAATTGCTTTGCTCCTGAGTCGATGTCGCTTATCAAAGTAGTCCTTGTTTTTCAACCTTGCATTTTTGAGTCATTCTTTTGCAGCTTCAATGTCTCTAGGTCTTCTCTCTAGTTGCCTTATACGTAGTGCAAGGAGATCTTCCCTGCTAAGCCCCTCTTGCCAAGGTAGTACATTCCATGTGGGAATTGTATCTTCAATCGGCATCACTGGCTTTTGACCATGCATTAGCTCTACAGGCATGTAGCCAGTTACTGAGCTATGTGTTGTACGATCAGCCCATAAAGCATATGGTAACAGTTTTGGCCACTCACCAACTCTTCCTTCACAAGACTTGGCCAAAGCTTTGATGATAGGAGGATGCCCTCTTTCACTCTTTCCATTGCCTTCAGGGTTGTAAGCTATGGTAAGAGAAATCTTGATTCCTAATCTGGTAAAGAACTCCCTTGCTTCCTCAGCATCCAGCTCACCTCTATCTGTAGTGATCTTTCCCACACAACCATAATGGCAAATCACCTCATCAAGAAGGAATTTGCACACAGCTTCTGTGGTTTTAGCTCTTAATGCTCTTCCTTCAACCTGATTAGTTAGGTCCTCTCGTGCAAGAACCAAGTATCTCATCTGCCAGAGTCCTAAAGGCATTGTGACTAGATCCACAACCGATTTATAGTGCATGGCTAGTGGATATGTAGGGTGCAATCCATCACGATGTCGGACATTTGAATACATTTGACAAGTTACACATGACTCTACAAATTGAGATACATCTTTATACATACCCTTCCACCAGTATTTTTCTTTCAACTTGGAGAAGGTTGCCCACACACCCCTGTGTCCAGCCCATAGACTCTCATGAAACTCTTGCATGAGCTTTACTTGAGTCTCTTTTTTACATATAACCCGTTGTGGTGTAGCACCCTTTTGTTTAGGATGCTTCCACAAGTAACCATCCCTCAAAAAGTACCCATATGGCTTTCCTGCGTATCCTCCTGAATTCTTGTTCAGACCAATCATCCTGTTTTGCTAGAGTACTCAAATAGCTTCCAATAAGAAGCCAATCACCTTCATAAAGATCTTTCAAGAATGATTCAAGTAGATTAGTCATGCAGACATTGTTACCTTTGACATGAGAGATAGAATAGAACTTTGTGCCTACATCATCTCCCTCGTCAATCATTTGTGACTCATCTTCATACCTTGCCCTTGATAGCATATCTGTCACTGTATTGTCTTTACCTGCAATGTGCTTAAACTCAGAATTTAAGGACTTAATGTAGGCAATCCACCGCAACATAGCAATGTCTGGCGTTGAGCAGCTTGTAATCATCCCAAGAAGTGGTAGACACTCTGTTTCTACAACCACACATGCACCAATTAGGTACTCTTTCCCACTTTTCAAGGCTGTAATCATACCCCATAACTCTCTGTTTATCTGTGGATAGTTTCTTTAGTGAGCACTTAGTACCTTTGCTCCAAATCTTACCACATACATGTTTCCTTCTTTGTCATCTTGCCCTATTGCCCATCCAATCCCTGTAGGACTGGTGTCTACTGTCACAATTACTGGCCTTTGACACTCATAGTCTACCTTTCTCAAAGTTGTTGCTAGGTGGTCTGCAAGTGGGTATATGTGTTACACAATGATGCAATTAAAAAGGAACATTTTGTAGCAACTTTGTAGGGTAAAGCTATGGCCTGGTTTATGCAATATGGAAGTGCATCGTTTGTAGACTATGACAATTTGAAAAGCAGATTTTTGGCCAGATTCAGGGCAAAGAAAACAACTGAATAAGTCTTAAAGAAAATTAGGAGAATCAAACAAAAATATTTATTGGTGGAGGATTATGCACAACAATTTAGGAATCTGATGAACAAATTACAAGCTAACCAAAGACCATCCTGGGAGCAATTGCGAGATCACTTCTATAGAGGGCTCAAGAAGCAACTTAAAAGTGAAGTTGCAGGGCATGCGCCTCTCACCTAGACACATGACTTTAGGAATTTGGTAGATGCAGCAAAGAGAACTGAAAGAAGGTATGGGACTAGTGAACAGAAGAAGGGAAAGAAGAAGAAATCTAAACAAGATTCAAATTGTGAAGAGGTAGATTCAGATGAAGATGATGATGAAGATTTAAAAATTGATTCAGATGAAGAATCAAAAAATTGATGATGAGAATGACGAGGTATGGACTGAAAGAAGAGAAAGAAGTCAAAGAAAATGAAGGAAGCCAGGGCAAGGAAGTCAAAGAGTAAAGGAAAGAAGAATAATGGGAAATCAGATCCTTAGGATTCTTCAAACATTAATAAACTGATTTTGGAAAATTTGAAAGACCTTCAACCCTCAGTACTTCCAAATTCCTCCAAGTCACCATTTTGTCAGGCATGTCAAAGACTTGGACATAATTATGATAATTTTTATTATAATCCCAACTTCAGGGGAAGGAGACCAGCACATGTCCTTGCCAAAATGGAGTCAAGGGAAAATGTAGTAGCGCCACAACCTTTCAGACCCAAATTTCAGAATTTAGGTCCAATGAGATCTGGAAAAACATACAGAGGTACTCACAACAAAGTAACCCATCGCAACCTTGCACATACTGTGGAATATTGGGGCACAGGCAGGGACCTGCATGTGACTTGTGGTGTAAGCACATAAATGAGAGAGGCATTTCGATAGTGAATTATACATCTGCAACTTCAGGAGTTGGTGCATCTACTGATGGCAAGATGAAAGCACCTGTTCAAGTTAATGCAGTACTCTTGGAAGATATTATCTCAGGAGTGGAGCATTACCAGATTCAGTTAGTGCAAGAAAGTTTCAAGCACCACCCTTAAAAATTCCATCCAATGGTACCAGAAGGGGAAGGTAACACTTTACATTGTTTTCAATGTGATTGCCCTGCATGTATTAAAATTGAGGAAGTTCCAAAGAAACCCTGAGAGGTTGAGAGTTTAGTAATCACTAGATCAAAGGGAAAGTTGAAGTAAAATTAGGAAGACCAAGAGAAGGGGATAAAAGGACCTATTGATTGGAAGGCCCATGATGAAATCATACTAGGAGTGTTGAAAGAAATACAATCAAATCAGATCCCTAAAGAAGTTCCAAGTTCATGGCCACGAGAGAAAATGCAGGTACTATGGGAAAATATAGGCAGGAGGATTTCAGAACCTGAAAGTCTGGACTCTCAAGAGAGAGCAGCCAGGTCCAAAGATGCAACTGATAAGATGATCTTTTTGATGCCTTGTTGCAAGCACCAACTTCATTAAAGGTGGGGCAGCTATTGAAGTTAGTCCCTGATTTTAGTCAAACTTTTTGCTGGAAACTGTCAAACCAAACCAAAGATAACAAGGAGACGCATAAGGGAGAAAATAGTTTCATTGTTTAGCTCAAATTGATTGTGGAGATGTAGCTCTAGTGGATGTGGATTACAAAGTACCTATGATAATATATTATCATTGGGAAGGTGTACTTTCTTGATGTGTTGGTGGATGGGGGTTTAGGAGTGAATATTCTTCCTGAATCACTTTTCAAGAAACTAAACCCCTCACAAAATGGGAACCTACAACTTTTCAGGTAAAGATGGTTGATCAAAGAAGGGTACAACCTTTGGGGATTCTTAGGAATTAGAAAATCAGTGTGGCAGGATTACCTTTTGTAGTCAATTTTGTGGTACTTAAACTGGAAGAATCATCATGCTCTTACCCAATGATTTTGGGAACACCATGGTTTAGGACAACTAAGGTGAAGCAGTTATGGGGAGTAGACACAATTGTGATCAAGCATAAGAATAAAAATTTGAGGATGCAGATGGTACAAAAGAAGACTATTCCACTTGGTTTTAGACCTCTATATGCAGAGGGTATCAATATGGGTCAAGCCATTGAGGAATATGAAGAAGAAGAATTTATTCAAAGGAATAAAACAGTAGTTCCAATTTTTGAAGTTGATGTGCAGAAAATTGCAGATACAGTTGAAAAGCATAAACAATTACTTGAATTGAAAGTAAAAGAAACTGGGAAGAAAACGGGACAAACGCCCAAAGAGCAAAGATTGGAAGAGTAGAAAGAAGTCATTAAAGCAATCAAATATGCAGAGAAGATGTTTGAAGAACAGATGTCTAAGAGTTCAAGAGTCAGAGAAGATGAATTGGAGCATATGAATTTGGGAGCTGAATATGACCCAAAAATGGTGAAGGTATCCACTGAATTAGATGATGAGTTCAAAGAAGCATTGAAAGCTTTTTTATGGGAATTTAAAGATTTCTTTGCTTGGTCATATACTGATATGAAGGGAGCAGATCTAGATGTACGTCAACACACTATAAACTTGAAGATAGATGCAGTACTAGTGAAGCAACAGAGGTACATGATGAACCCCAATTATGCCAAACAGGTTAAGGATGAAATAGATAAATTATTGGAAGTTGGTTTCACTTACCCTGTGGATAAAGTGACTTGGTTAGTGACCAATTGTGGTAGTTCTAAAGAAAGGGTGTGTGTTGACTAAAGGAAATTGAATGCTCCAACAATTACTGATCCATTTCCTTTGCCATATTGTGACGTTATGTTGGATGCAGTGGCTGGGGCAAAAATATACAATTTTTTGGATGGTTTCAGTGGGTACAACCAAATTGAAATTGCCATCAAAGACAGAGATAAAACAGCTTTCATAACTGAATGGGGAGAGTATGCTTCAATTGTGATGAAGTTTGAATTGAAGAATGCATCACCTACTTTTCAGAAGTGGGTTATGGAAATCTTTGGTCTTTACTTGACTACTTTAATGAAGGTATTTTTGGATGATTTCAGTGTGTTAGGCACAAGGAGGATCATCTCAACCATTTGAGATTATGTTTTGAGAAATGTAGAGATGCAAAGCTTTCATTGAACCCTGCTAAGTGTGCTTTTGCTATCAAAAGAGGTATCTTATTGGGCCATATCATCAATAAAGAGGGAATATAAATAGATCCAAGGAAGGTGGAAGCAATCCTGAAAGCCTTACCACGAAAGATTGTGAAGCAACTAATAAGATTTATTGGACAAGTAAAGTGGCATGGAAGATTTTTGAGAATCTTGGCTCATGTTTGTGTTCCCCTTACTCAACTAGCAAGGAAGGATGTATATTTTGTGTGGAAAGAAGAACAAGAAGCTGCATTTAACTTGCTAAAGAAAATGCTAGTGACTGCACGAATCCCGATTCCTCCTGATTAGGAGTTACCTTTTCATTTATTTGTAGATGCATCCCTTTTAGGTGTGGGTGCAGTTCTAATGTAGGAACCTGAAAAAGGGTAGTTTAAACCTATCTATTATGCCAATAGAGTGCTCTCATCTGCAAAAAGAAACTACACAATTATTGAAAGAGAATGCTTGGGGATGATTTTTGGTTTGCATATAATTCAAACATTATTTGTTGGCAAACAAAGTGGTGATCCATGTGGATCATCAGGCTCTGGTGTATTTAGGCAATAAACCACATCTTTCAGGAAGGTTGGCTAGATGGGTACTATTGATGCAAGAATTTGACTATTCAGTAATTCATAGGCCAGGTCAGGAACATGTGATAGCTGACTATTTTGAGAAGGTTAGCTAACACAAGAGCCACCTACTGAAGTAATAAATGAGTTACCTGATGCAAATCTGTTTCTAGTGGATTTTGTGGACAATGAGGATTCTTGGTATGAAGATATGTTGTATTTTCTACTACATGGAATCTTTACAAAGAATTGTCAGTTGTCATAAGAAGGAAATTGGCATGGAGAAGTAGAACATTTACATTGATTATGGGTGTTCTTTACAAAAGAGGAATAGATCAGGTTTTGAGAAGATGTGTTCAAAAATTTGATAAAAAATTGATTTTGAATGAGGCACATTTAGGTGATGCTACTGGGCATTTCTCAAGGGACATTAACAAAGAAGATTTTTCAGGCAGGTTTGTGGTGGCCATCAGTTTTCAAAGATGCTCATGAGTTTGTTAAAACTTTTTTAACTTGTCAAAGAGATGCCATACCAATGGATGTGGACAGGATGCCTTTACAACCAATTCTCCCTTTAGAAACCTTTCAAAAGTAGGGTCTTGACTTTGTGGGTCCTGTCAAGCCAACTACAAAGTTTATAGGTACCCAATATATTTTATTGGCAACTGACTATTGCACTAAATGGTTGGAGGCACAATCAATGAAGGATAATAAGGTAGAGGGTGTGGTAAAGTTCGTGTACAAGAATATAATGACCAGGTTTGGGTGTCCAGTGGAATCAGTCTCTGATCAGGGAGTTCACTTCATAAATAAAGTAATCAAGAGGTTGACTGAATATCATTTGATTTTTCACAAGAAGTCAACAATATATTATCCACAGGCAAATGGTCAAGCAGATTCCACAAACAAAACTTTAGGCAGGATCTTGAGAAGGATGGTTTCAAAATAAAAGGACAAATTGGGATACAAAGTTGGATTCTGCATTGTGGGCTTTTAAAACAACTTTCAAGGTCAGTACATGCATGACTCCCTTTAAAATGGTATATGGGTTAGAAACTATTGTACCAATGGAATTTGTGGTGCCTAGTCTCAGAGTGTTGCAGTGAAATATAGATTGTCAGGAGATACTACAATAGTTCTTAGACAGGAACAACTTTTGAAATTAAAACAAAATAGAATTCGAACATCTTACATCACTAAGGCAATTCAAAGGAGAACACGAGCTTGGTTAAACAAAAATTTGAAGTACAAAGCATTTGCAGAGGGTGATTGGGTACTAATGTACAATAAAAAATTGGGGAAAAGACCAGGAAAATTGAAGGTTAGAGATTTAGGACCTTTTCAGGTGGTTGAAGAAGTGGGGCCTTCCACTTATTTGTTACCAAATGAGAAAGGAAGGATTTTTCCAGGCAGTAAATGGATTTTGTTTGAAACCTCATGTAAGTATGGGTGATCATTTTAAGGGCAATGGGACAAAGTTCTTAAATCATGGAGAATTTGTGGGTGAAAATTGTGCGATTAGTGGAGAGATGCCAATACCCATCGATTAAAATTTGGAAAAGCATAAGAGTTTAAATGTACGCTTCCTCACTCAAATCTCATTGTCGTTAAACATGAGTTTGTACTGCCAACACTTTTGTGCACGTTTTCTTCTTGCCACCATGTCTAAACAACCACTAACTAGTGAGGTTGCAGAGTCTGCCATACCTTCTCCTAAACAGGAACAACTCAAAGTCATGAGGATTAGAAGTTCTTCAAGGCGCTCTAAACCAATTTCTCAAGCAACACCATCCTCACCAGAAGTGCTTGTTGATGAGGAGATGCCCACACCATTGGGAAGAGTCTCCTTTGGCTATGGAGATGGGGCTAGTGGAGTACAACTTTTTGGAGATGAGGCAACACATTGACTTCAATGTTCCTGTACACAATGAGTGGCTTTAGAAATCGGTCTTTTGGATTATGTCATGCTTTCATGGAAGCATTGGAATAATAATCTAAACTTGATGAATATTTTGATCTTTAGGATACCAAGGGGAACATATTTGGAAGCTACCATCTCATCCTTGAGTTGTTGGGAACCATGTTTAATGTGCATGTGGAGAAAGATACTCAAGTTACTAAGGCTTCTAACGACCTAATGGAAATAGATTTTGGTCATGCACATGGTAATAGAGGTTATTACCCTATTGCTAAGATATAGAACCCTTTTAAATTTCAATAAATCAGGTGGGACTTGGAGAGGGTCTGTGTGCTAGTGAAGCTTGAGTACATCTCAAAGGAGAATTATGCAATATTGAATGGTGTTGAGTCGAGGAAGTCTATTGGATGGGCAAATTTATTGTTCAATATGTTAAACACTAAAATTCACCAGAAAAGAAAGAGAAGGGATAGGACTACAAAGATTGGAGCCTTTTTTATAGCCTTATAGATTCATGCCATGAGCATGACCTCTTTGGGTGAGGTACTCCAGGGAAGTTGGAATTGGATCATTAACAACAGAAACTGAGTCAAGCGAGGGAACACCAGTGGGAAAAGGAGAGAAGAAAATAAGGAGAAGAAGTTGCAGGACCCAAGTTAGAGCCAAGCCACATCTTCAGCCAATCTGCAGGACCAGGGTGATATCTTGAAAAGTTTAGGGGAGGAGTTTGATATTGACATGGATACACTGTTGGAAACTTCTAAGGCAACCCCAAAGCAAGAAACAGTCAGGAAGTTCCCCACTAAACCCTCTTTGAAGTAAAAAAGAAGAAAGCTTGATATTCAGGATAGTGATGACAGAGGAGAGCACCTATTGAGCAAATAAAATTGGCCTTGCTAATGCTTATAAGGCCTTGGAGTTGGTCAACAAGTTTGTGAGACAGGGTCAGATTAATTGCAGTATTCTACAAAGGGAAAATTTTCAGTTACAGGGTCAGGTTTTTGAATTGCAAAAGATGTCAAAGAAGTCAGGGGAGGATACAAGAATGATTGAGGATCTAGAGGAGTCTATTCAAGGTTTTAAAATAGATTTGGAGAAAGCAAAGGAGAGTGCTATCTTCTAAAATTTTCACTTGGATATAAGACATAATATTGCAAAAGAGCTTAAATGCTGGAAGGAAAAATTGGATGCCATCATGTCTAATCAAATGGAGTTACTATAGTATAACTACTCTAAGATTCAGTCAAAAAACAGTATTCTTCTAAGCAGAGTTCAAGCATGTAAGGAACTAGAAGGCAAATCGAGGGATATGTCAGAGGTGACCTTGAGTTGGATGGTTGGTATGTGTCAACCCAAAATGTGGATGTTTTAAAGTCTAAAATCAGAAAATAGGGAGAACATGTATGGTTGGAATTAAGGAAGGAAGATGTTCTCATTGGCAAGCATTCCTTATCAAGCATTTGCCAAGGAGGACCAAAGTGTTGAACATGTGCTGTTGCAAACAAAATATGAGGAATTAGAGAAGGAGGTGGCTGAATTAAAGAAGAACATGTATGCAAAAAATTTGTAGGAAGGAATTATAAAAATGCAATCTGCTGGAAGAGCTGATCAGGGGGTTACACACAGGAAGACTTGATTACATTGGCCAAGGCAGTAGAAACAAAGGAAAGCATGGAGAAATAAGACAAAGTGCAGGAAATTGGAGATGATGGTACAAATTTGCATGACAAGGATACTGAATTCAGTGGCATTATGACAGAAGTGGTTGAAGAGGTACTTGGAGCCACACTAACAGGGAAACCTAATGATGATATTAAGAAAGGGCAACCAAATCAAATTGGAAACAAACATAGTACAAGGCAAGGATGAAGAAGATGAGAAAAAGATATTTGAACTAGTGTATACTTTGGAGGTACCCTTAGGGGGGTTACCAAAGTGTTCAACACTGGACATAACTGACTGAAAAGTGTTTTTGAACACTAAATTAGGGAATGGGAAGTGGTCATAGATTTGGTGATGTATTTGTGTATCTTGGTTTGAGTACCAGGGCACTGCACTTTATGTCATTCAAATCTATGAGCACTGAATTTTGTGAACAAGGGATTTTGTGGGTCCAAGTCAAAAGTTTTTGGGAAAAACTTTTTACCACCAAACTGTGCCAGGTGTTAAAGCAATATTTAGTACTTTTCTTACTTTTAGTCAAGTGTTTGTAGATTCAGGCATTATTTAGTCATTTTGTAATGAAAAAGGGGGGAATCTCTTCAAATCGGGGATCGTGGGTTATCCCAAATAGTTGTAACGTTTTGGCGTGTCGTATGAATGAAGGAGAAGAGATTGAATCCTCGTGTCCTGTGCTTTCATGGTATTCTTGAGTTAACAGTGTTCACTTATGGAGAAGTAGCCTGTGTATTTCTTGATTTTGTTTCGGTGCCTAAATAGTATGAATTCTTGAATGTTGTGTGTGTAATGTCCTTGAAGTTGAAGTATGTAATTGGATTGGTACATTCCCTTGACCCCAATAACAAGAATGTTTAGGATTTTAATAGATTAGAAAATGCTAATCTTAACTACACTTTGATACCACATGTAGTGCTGCTAGGAGGGTAGATTAGTGTGTCATTCGTGGCAATGGCATGCTTGTATAGGTTAGTGTAGGGCTTGAGAGAGAGAGACAATTGCACAATACATAGATGCAAAATAGGTTGATTATTGCACACAAAAGAGAGTACAAAGAGCTGCCTTTATGCAAGCTTGTCAGATGGACCTTGCCTTTGACACATGCTTCTCATACACACAAGATTCTTGCTGACACACACCTCTTTCAATGGCACACACATATGTTCCACTTGACTTCTAGACTAGGGAATGTGGGGAAAGATTAGGTCAATTTTGGCAAAAAAGTTTAGTATTGTTATGCTAAACACTTCTTCACGTTTGGGGGTTACGCTTCACCATGTTGTCCTACCGGATTTTCTTACCATGCTTAGCAATTTTTATCTTATTTGCATCACAAATCACCATACACCACAAGGGAGGTCAATTTTAGAGCCACAAAGTCAAAGTTGGGTTTAGCTTTCATATAATACAAACTCTTTCGAAATTGTTAAGTAACCATGACATTATGTGTATATTCAAATTCCATTACCAAATGCCAACATCAATGTAAGTGTTTAGTATCGCAATGCTAAACACTTGTTCACATGCGCGGCAACTCTCATTACTAGTGGGTTTTCCAATATTCTCTAAGTCCCCACACCAAGTTATAACCCATTTAAACGTACAAATCATCACTGATCACAAGGGGAGCTAATGTCAAAGTCTACCATTTTGTTATGGGGGTCTTTCATGAACTTCAGATCTTCAAATCGCTTAAGATTTCTTGTACATCATCAAGGGCACATGAACAACCAACTATGTGGATAAAATTATCAACTATTTGTAATAGTTTAGTATTGCACTACTTAACACTTGTGCAATTTTTCATTTTCCCTATGCCTATAGACACGTGGAAGGTTAGGGGTAAGGTGTCATAACTAGTGTAGCATTCATAATAATGAGTAATTAGAGAGAGCAATTAGATCTCCCCAATCTCAAAAATATAAAAAGCCTTTCAAATCATCTTAGGTGGGTAAGTGAAAGGTGAGTTTAGGAAATGAAAAGACTCATGAAGGTGGAAAGTCAAAAGACATTTGAAGGTGGAAAGTCAAAAGACATATGAAGGTGAAAAGTCAAAAGACCTTTTGTGTCCATATAAAGAGGTGATCGACATTTTTTGTTTCTCTTCTTCTTTATTTCCCCTTCAATGTTTTCTTCTCTTTAAAGTGTCCTCTCTCTCTCTCTATACATACATATATATATATATATATATATATATATATATATATATATATATATATATATATATATATACGTCATAAAAACTAATATCTAATTCTCCCAAATGGTTTTCTCATGTTAAATTGATCATTTAATATGGGGAGGTACCAGGGAAGTAAAAGCTAGAATATTGGTAAGGCTGCCAGACCGGTCTCAACAGGGATCAAAGGAGGGAAAATAGGGATCAAAAGGGGGACAGTCTACAAAAGAGCAATGTGCATCAATGGAGCTTAAAAGACCTAAGGTTCAGCTCCATTAAGACTTCCATAGCCTAAAGCTCCTAAAATTTAATTGAATTGTCCAATGGCCGAAAGTGGGGAATATTGGATGGTTATGAGAAGACTAAAAAGTCTTTCCACATCTCTAGGAAGGAGGGGGCGAGCCCTAATGGTAGGGGAAGAGAGAGAAACACACACACGCACTCCAAAGATCCCCCTTTACACAAAGGGAAGAATGGACACATGGCAGGCTCCTAGCCCAGTTGCCCCCAATCTCCCCTTAAATCATATTGGATGGCCATAGAGGTGGACCGATCTTTTTAGACATAATTGCCTTTTTTTTTGGGAGGTAATTTGCAGAAAATTACATGCTAAGCACTCAAAAACCGATCTCAATTTTCAAACAAGAATAAAGATTAGAAAATCTTGAAGATCCAACGAAAAAACATACAAGGGTATTTTGGGAATTTTTGAAATTTGAGGGGTATATTGGGAATTTCCACAAATTAGAGGGGTATTTTGGTAATTTTCCCTTATTTTAATTATCTAAAGCTCTGACAAAAGGGGAATGGGGGACACATGTCACAAGGCTATCAATTATGCTTCTAAATTGTTATTGGCTAAGCTTTGCAGGAGCCAATGGGAAGCAAGCAAGAGTATTTGGGAGGAGGGGTCAACCAAGAGAGAGAGAGGTTGGCATTTTAATCTATTTAATTTTTGCTACACACAACTCATGTGTTGAGCATGAACTCCATCTCCTTCTCCAAGCATTGAGAAGTAAAGGCCTACACCAACAACTCTTGGCTATGGAATGCAAATCCAACCAAGAGCCAAGCTTCAATGGCATGCTCATATCCTTTACCAATGCTAATTACTAAGCTAATCTATGCTATTAGAGTGATTATGTGAGAAGAATACTTCTTTCTCGTAAGACACATCTTCTTCCTCTCAATCTTTCCTCATTCCGTGCTAGCTCTCACCATCTTTGAAGGTGTGTGAGGTCTTGGGACTGAGGCTAGGCCCACTAGGTGTGTTTTTCAAGCATAATTTGGTGCATGAAGCTTCCATCTTCATTGCACCAGTGATTTTTGTCAAGGAACACAAAGATTGTATTGTACAAAAGTCTCCTTTGATGGGAGAAGCTATAATACAAAGCCTCTTTGGAGGGGGGAACGGCTCCATGTAAATCCGTCCTCAACTGTTGTCAATTGTTCTATTCCTCTGTCATTTCATGTATTGTCTATGCCAAACTAGTTAGGTGTAAATTTCTATGTTGCTTTCTTCAATGAAGTACTCTCTCTATGCTCGGTTGGAACTTATCCTTAATGGAATGCTCACTATGTTATCATTTTCTGCTACACACAAGTTACTAGTGCATTAAATGTTACATATATATATATATATGTGTGTGTGTGTGTGTGTGTGTGTGTGTGTGTGTGTGTGTGTGTGTGTGTGTGTGTGTGTGTGTGTGTGTGTGTGTGTGTGTGTGTGTGTGTGTGTGTGTGTTGTGTTGTATCCGTCCTTCTCACATCCAATTGATATTGTTGTGAATCTATGTGTTTCATCATTGCCCGTCGCTACATGCTATAGACTAACACATTGTTTTTGTCTTTATTGTTAAGAGAATCTTTGCATTAGGAATACCTTTTTTTTTTTACGCCATTAGGAATAATGAGTAATTAGAGAGATCAACTAGACAACACAAAAAGCATATACGAATGAAAATATTTGATTATGAAGTGAACAATCAACGATCCTAGTGTGTGTAAAAAGTGTGGCTACTTATAGAAGCAGGTGGCTAGGTGCATCTCTCAAGGGCCAAGAGGCATCCCCCAAAGGGAAAGAGAAAACCTTCCCAAAGGGCAAGAATCAACCTCCTTATGTGGACTCAAAAGGCCAGTCTTTTGGCTCTTTGTGCAACTCATACCTAAGCCCACATGCTATCACATGGTTTTCCACTAACTAGATGCTAACTAGACTAGAGATGGTACACACCAACATGTTGTGGAATAGGCCAAAGGACACCTACCCAACAAGATGTTGTGCTTTGGAATGAGCTAGACACTTTTAGATAGCTATTCCAACTTGATTGCTAGAGTTAATTTAGACCATGCAAGAGACTTCAGATCATATCAGACAACTATTCTAGGGCATTTGTTATAGTTAGTTGAGACCATGCAAGAGACTTCATATTAGATCAGACAATAATTGAAAGACAAGACTAGAACTCAAAAGAGATTGACTTTGAAACTAAGAGCTGAAACGGGAGTTGTGTTATTCAGATCAGATAATTGTCTACAAATGCAATCAATGATACAAGTAAGCCTTCAACTTAATGATAATTACAAAGTATGAATGGATCTTAACGCTAGGCTCAGGGATTTGATACTCCATCCCTATTTATAGCTCTCTACTGGCTATCTGATTGATTTTTCCCTATGCTAGTTACCCTTGTAATTGATTTTGGTAATCACCAGCATAGGTGCACCTTAGTGTGGCAGTCATTCCCATCGTTTACATTCCTCCTCCTCTTTCTTAGATTTTAGTGTATACCAAAGTTTTCTAGTGAGCAATCACCAATGTCAGTCCATCAAACATGCTTCTTCTTGTCTAGTTCCTTCTTCTTTGGAGGTTTATACAATACCTTATATGGTTCTAAAATGCTTGGATTAGGACTTGTATTCTCCTTCAAAAGCGAGTGATCAGTGCCTCTTGCTCCAAATGGTCTCTTTTATACTATCATCATTTTAGCTTCATAAGGCATTAATGCATTCCATGCCTTTATATCAGGGTTGTATAGAGTCCTTTTCCTCTGGTCAAGCAAGCTTTGAATGCATTATGAAAATATGAGGCATTGCAAATCCACCCCCCTTGAGGTAAGGGTTGATTACACTTGATCCGGGCTTCAAAGAGGATCTCCACCATCTCTCTCAATTGTAATTGTAAGGATGCCTTATTGACCAGCTCTATTTCTGGTATCTTTGATGCTTCCACATTGAGTTGAGTTGATTAGTTATTTTTATTAACCGCCGTCAGATTTGAATCTTCCATTGGCCCATCCTGATAGGAAAGTTTTAAATGACTGAATCATATCAGGGACCAGATCTTGCTTTAAGGCATTAGTCACGACTTGCTTCCATGCAGTCCATGTTGTGGTGGCTTCTTCATAGCACTCTCTAAGCTCCTTGACAATTTTGATATAGCTCTATTTATCTGTAGGCTCAAAGTATGATGGATATAATGCAGGGAAGAATCTTAGCAGTTTGAAGTCCTTAGCTGGAAGAGCATAGAGCAATGTAGGTGAATTTGGTACAAAACTCTAAGAAATTCATTACCACCTTTTTTTCTTGTTGCATTAGTTTTCTAGTGATTCTGACCAGGTGAAAAAGAATTTTGAGATTTATTTCCTGCTCTCCCAGGCTCATTTTGGTTCTGGCTGCTTTGCTGGAAGCAACATTGTTTTCCATTAGTATTTTTACTTTATGGTCTAATATCTTCTTGGCACTCTAAGGATGGATCAATACATCTTTGATATGTGCCTTGATGTCTCTCATACACTTATATGTTGGTTTATTACCCCCAAGAGAATCTCCAGTTCTAACCCAAGAGATTTCAGATTGACGGTGGAGTGATGTTGTAAATGGGGGTTGACCATGAGATCTTCCTTTGTGACACACCATTCATGGATTCTATCCATGACTTGAATGCAATATGGAGGGAACTGACAAAGCTGCTGGTTGTGATACCCAATTGATTTCCAAGAATTAACCATTCTTCTAGCTTCCACAAACAACATCTAAAAGCATTTCAAATCCGAGTATGTCATTTCATCATCCAAATTTTTTTGAATTTGGAGTAATTTTTGTCATCTCATAACTTTATTCAAGTCTAGTATCTCAGTTTAATGAACTTGTTCAAATTTCTAAACTAGATTCCACTAATTGGCCCTTGACCTTGTCCTAATCCCGTGATGTATATTGAACAATTGCTTGTTGTGTTGCCATCTACTAGGACCCAGTGTGGCCTTGTGTTTGAATCTATTCTTGAGTGTGTTGGTGGTCATACTAGTTTTGATGTATCATTGGATTCCGAGATTTGTCAGCCTGAGTGCTTGATTCAACACCTTGTGTGGATTGACCTCTAGTTGCAGAGTCTGGAGGTGGCTAGTCATCATCGTCATCGTCATCATCCTAATGTGAGCATCTAGGATTTTGGAATCATTGCTGCATTCAATGGCCATCTGCAACAACATTTTCTGTATGAGCTCCGTTAGCTTGCTTTTGGCCTTTTACAGCTCTATCTTTGTCTCTTGCAACTCTGTCTGGAGGGCCATAACTATCAAGCCTGGAGCTATCTGTTGGGCTTCGACAAGTTGTCACATGTCATTAACCATTATCTTCTAGCTAGACATCATGGTTGCTACACAGCTATCGGCTATGGCATCCATATTTGTGTGTGATGTTTCATGTGCTATGCAAGGGGTGGGATAAGGCATGAGTGCCTTATCCAGATGTGGCACCACCAGCCTACCATGTAGAGGCTTTTGTTGAAGTTGTTATAGGTGGTCTGGTTGTCTAAACTAGAGTAGAGGTGGTGGCAATGCCAACTGAGTCTAAGGTGCAGTTTGCCCCCGTGACTCCATTGGTGGGTTTTGCGTATCCACAGTCTGTTTTTTCTTGTTTGGAGAGGTATGGGCCAGATCAATAGGTTGATTTGCAGAAGCCCCTTGGCCACTAGTTTGTTCTGATGGCTTGCTAGGTGTATCCTTTTTTAACTGAAATTGCTTTAGGAGGGTGTATGTCTTCTTCTTATGGTGCTCATTTTGTGCATGGTGATGGTGATGGTGTTGTTATTATGTGAATAGGGTTCATGCTACTAGCATGTAGCACAAGGGTGTGTATGTGTAGGTGTGTGTGTGTATGTGGGTATGGGAAGTGTGCATATGGGGTAGTGTGTGTGTGTGTGTGTGTGTGTGTGTGTGTGTGTGTGTGTGTGTGTGTGTGTGTGTGTGTGTGTGTGTGTGTGTGTGTGTGTGTGTGTGTGTGTGTGTGTGTGTGTGTGTTCGTTTACAAAAGAGGAGGCTTCCTTTTATAGGCCAAGAGAGTGAGGGAAGAGATTATGAGCAAAAGGTGTTATTACAAAGTAACCTCAGTTAGAAGCATGCCCCCAATGAGACATCTCCACTTCCCATGATTATTATTGACCAATTTTCTTGTAATCGCCCTTATCATGGTGAGCTTTGTCTTCATGCCACCTTCCATAGCTTGGGTCCAAGAGCTTTGTTATAATATTTGAGAGAATCTTGATAAAATAAGAGAAAATACAGCAATAATGGAGAGAAACCTATAAGAAATTGTGTGTTTGATGTTGGATAATCACTACCCTAGTAGCTTGAACCATCGTGTGGTCAACCATGCTTACTTTGAATGGTGCTAGTTTTTAGTCCGTGATTCTCAACTTTTCCTGAGATGTTTCCCCAAGATATTCACAACAGTGTCACCATCTAGTATAACTCCTGACAATGGTTCCCATTGTGTTCTTAGCTTGTAGTCTTACCTGGATAATTGGAACCTCATCGTCTCAGATAATTGGAATCTAATTGTCTCAGATAGCTGCTAGGTCCACTGCTCTGGCTTCAACATTATCTTTTCTCTTGTGCCCAATGAATTTTGGAGGTAATGGTAATGCCTGCCTAATGTCATCGAGTTCGATCGTTAAATTTTGTATCCTCTCATAGACCTTGACATATATCTCATCTTGTTCATTACCAGAGATATTATCTGAATTGGAAGATTTTTCCTCCTGAACCTCTTGCTTCTGCTTACTACCCTGATCGGCATTGGTTCTGGTGCCTTTTGGTCAAGAGTTTCTGGCTTCAGAGCTTCTAGGCACTAAATTTCAAAATGTTCATATTTTTGCATGTATAGAATTTGAGGCTCTGTTTCTCAAAATTTCCTCTCCCTATACCCCTAGAAGTGTCCCCCTAGTACCTACCCCTACCAGTACTAGTACCTCCAGTACTTGTGTTGGCTTCATTTTCCTTGGACCCATTGGCCCCATTTGCCTTGGTCGCTTCTGGATTTGTCAGTGTTATCATCGATAGATCCTTCCCTCTCTTGAAATGATGGATCCTAAGCCCATAATTATTCCACACATGACAATAGGCTTTACAGTAAGTACATTGTGAACACTCATCTGACTTATGATCTTTGGATCTAAATGTGAAGTACCAGATTTCCATTTGCTTGATGGAAGGTCTTGCTTTGGCAATCTCAGCGATCTATTTTGACAGCTCCTCCAATTTTTTGGTCCACAATATTTTATTCCCTTTTCCCTTATCATCTAATTCACTTTTAGATGTGTTGGAGCTAGTACTAGAGTCTGATTCTTTGGTATAAGATTCATTGTTACTAGAATAATTCTTTTTATGCCCTTTCTCCTTCTTGGCCTATTGCTCACGTTTTAGTGCTCTCTGCATGATCATTAAACTTTTTGGTTGGCGCTTGCACCTCCTCTTCCCTTTGCTTTTTACTTTTGAACCCATTCAAAAACTAGGCTCTCATCCTCTTTTCAGAAGGAGGCTTCTGTAACTATCTGATCAGTTCCTTGATTTTTTCAACATAACTTCTGACTGACAGCTTTCCCTGCTTGATATTGTTGAGCTCACATAAAATGTCTTCATTCCCTCTGTTATCTGGATAGTCCAATCAAAAAGTCTCGATGAGCTTATTGTATTATTTGATTTGGCAGGCTGGGGAATGGTAGCACCATTTCCTTGCCACCTCCTTTAGTACTAGTCTGGGAAAAAATACTCTCCCCATTTATCTTCTTCGATATTCTTAAGCTCGGCATACTGCTCAAACGCTTGGATATGAACATCAGGATCATCCCTTTTGTCCCCTTTGAATACTCAAAATGATATTTTCATCATAGAGGAATGCTCATGATTGTTGGCTTTGGTTCTAGAAACTAGTTTCTTGTCCTTAGATTTTTGCTTTGTTGTAATGATCGGTATTAACTTCCTAGTCATTTTTTGTTTCTATTCAAGTCACTATATCCTTATCTTTTTTGGTTGACTTGTGTCCCGCTAAATGGTGTCTTCTATTACTGCCCTCACTTCCTTCATCATGTCACTAGCTACGCTAGGATCCATGGGATCAGTTGCATCATTCTGCTCTTTCTGCATGTCTACACCTAGAAGGAGATGGATGTGGCGAATCCCTTGTGTCATTAGTTGTTCCTGGTTTTGAAGGAACATTGATCTCATTTCCAGGCTCTCTCTTCATCTCAAAGCCTTGCTCTGACTCTTTTGGTACTAGGCTGACACAACCCAAATTCTTCTTGAACCCCGTGGTTGGCCTTTTGCCTCATGCTATTCCTTTGGCTGGCATGATTGATTATGATGGCTCCAACATCAACTAGGAGATAGTTTGACTGTCAAGACAAAATTAATTCAAGCCACCATGATTGCCAAAATGGAATGAGCTGGAAACTTTTAGACAGCTGTTCCAAGTTGGTTGTTAGAGTTAGTTCAAAAAAGGCATGAGACTTCATATTAAACTAGACAATAATAATTGAAAGACAAGATTGGACCTAAAAAGAGATTGACACTAAATCTAAGAGCTAAAATTGGAGTTGTATTATTCATATCAGATAATTGCCCGATAATTGTGTACAAATGTAGTCAGTGAGACAAGTAAGCCTTCAACTTTATGAGAATTACAAAGTATGAATGGCTCTTAACACTATGCTGATGGATTTGGTACGCCGTCCCTACAAACAATGTAATGGGAATTATTTATAGCTCTATTGGCTCTCTGATTGACTATTCCTTGTGCAAGTTACCCTTGACTCATTCTGGTAATTACCAGCCTAGGCACACCTTATTTTGGCAGTTGTTCCCACAGTTTACATGCATCACTAAGTAAAATTTTGAAGTTGGATTTATTGCTCAAGATTGCCAAACTTAAGCCGCTGCAAAAAAAGATCAACTCTGAAAGTTGGCCTTGACGTTTGATGATTTTAGAGAGTATGGAAATAAGGGACACCACTCCAAAGAAAAAGAAGTAAAGGGATAGGCTAGAATACTTGGAACCCTGCTTGTTGCTGGAGAAAGACACTATAAACAAAGCCACCATGTATTGGCTAGACATGGATTACATGACATACCATTCCATAACAAATTTTCAATGTAAATAAAAGAATGCTAAAGGGACTCTAGTGGAGCTATCACTTATGACCTACTTTGACTTATTGCAATGCTTACTTGTCTTCCAGGTTTTCCTTGCGGTAGACATTGTCTTGGGCCTCTCACTAGCATCCTCTACATATTGCTCATCATGTCATTCATGAGCTTAAGCATATCCTCAATGGCATCCATTGGATCTACCACATTGGATCCTACCTGTGTTGGCACAGTAGGTGTGGTTCGTTGGTTTTGTGTGTCCTTAACAATGCTCAAGTTCTCACAATTGTCTCCCAAGTCTATAACATCTAGGATACATGCTTCTAGGGTGGTATGTTTCTTTATATACATAATAGCATGAAAATCTTTGTTGAGTAATCCTTTTGGGAACAATAAGACAAGCGTTCCTCATTTGGAATTTCCACCTTCGAACATATGTTGATGTGTTGTCTCATTCTACTTACATGGTCTCTTACAAACTCCCCTTGTTTTTTATGAAGCTATAGATTTGTGCTATTGTTTTGTGCTTGATTCCCATCTTCAAACAAGCAGCAACAAATCTTTTAGCCAGTGTTGGTAGGTTTGTAATAGATCCAAGAGGTATGGTCTAAAACCATGTCAAAGCCTTACCTTCTAGGGTCATTCCAAATCCCTTGAACTGAGTATGAAAGTCCAATATCCTTTCCGCTCTCAAAACTTTCCTCAAGATTTTTAGGTGATCATATAGATCCCCAAATCCACTATATTTTTTGACCTAGTTTTGGAAGGGTAGAAGCATGAATAGGTGGAATTAATACCTATGTCTGGGAAAAACTGCCACTGGGTTTTTGTGGCTAGATAGTATCATATCATATAAACTAGCTCAAACTAAAGTTGCCCAACCAATGTTTCTATTTTGAAGCTACTACTTGCTAGTTTGTATCACTAGCTACCAACTTATATAACTAGAAGCTTACTACCATGTGGTAGCTACCACGTCAAAAAATAGGTAGCTAGTGTACCACCTATTCATGCTTTTACCCGGAAGTCAGTTGGTCAGCACCTGCTCTTCTAGTTGGTGGTCCTTCATCTAGGCCTACAAACTAGTTTCTTGATAATGGTGACTCATATGGCCCTCTTCTGGTCCTGGTGTCACCCGTTATTCCTTGATTTTCAATGGTTTCTACCCTTCTCACTCAATTTTCATCATGGAAGTGGGATCCTTGGGCTGCATTGCCCCATTGGTTGGCCATGCTGCCAAAAGATCTTTTTGTTGTTCCAAACTTTTGGTCCAATTCAAGCCCCTTATCCATGATCGTATCCCTGATCAATTAGCCCTGATAATTGGTTTGTTCAACCTCTTTTGGAGTCATCATAACAAAGTAACTATTATAACAACTCCTGAAGAGGTGTACAAGAAGGTTCACTAAACCCTTCTTCCTAATCTTTGCATGATTTTCAAGGGTGTTCATTTCCTTGGTTTTGTGTGAGCTATCCACAACAAATATGTTATGTTATTATCTTCCCAACAATAAACTTCGGGTCTTGGGTTATCATTTGGTATGCATATTAGAGGCTTGACATCTACTTGATTGTAACATTCTAACTCTAACACTAGTGGTCCTTCTTTAGTGATAATATTTAGATTCAATTTATCGACTTCCAAACCCCATCTGTCTATAGGGTTAGGGTATCCAATTTTTAGATATTGCACTCTGTTTTGAACCATGTAGAAATTTCTTGTTTGTTGGCTCTAACCTCCTCTTTGAATTTGACAGTGTGGTCATTGACTCTAACCACATGCTCCTCATAAGGGTCCAAAATAAATACCAGTCCTATGCTTGTTGGTCTTGTAGAAGGTTAATATGTGTTTGAACCTGAGAGAGATTCGGTACTTGAGTGAGTAGTAAAGGAAGACATCTTTGAACTAGAGTCAACGTAAGTGTCTAGCACTTCTTACACTATGGTTTCTAATGGTCCCCCCTTGATTTACTTCTCTCCGTAGGAGATATTGTGCTCTCATTCTCCTTGTTAAATCCCTGATTTTCTATGACACGGCTTGATCTAAGGTACATGAAGACCTAATTTGTTCAATGAAATAGAATACCTTGCATTTAGAACCAATACCAACCCGTTTCAATCATCACAACTCCAATCTTGCTATCACTCAATCACTCATATTCAATCAACAGTGTACAAGCTAGTTTATTAAAATATAAGCATTAGGAAGAGAATGGGGTCTAGGAGGGCCTCTTTATTTTGAAATTTAAGGAAGTCAAACCCTTAGAATTAAGAAAGTAATCAAAGACGTTGAATTAAAAGAGGCAAAACAGCTAGTTTATTTGAATTCAAAGTTTCCTCCCAAAATGGAATTTAAGATCTAGCGGGTAAAACCATATCATGTAGCATATCTATGGAAAGAGCTTGAGGCGTAGATTACAGATCTATGATCTCCGCTCTAATCAAAATCATATGTAGAAGTTATGGAAGGCCGTAAATCATAAAATTATCCACCTCCTTTTTGGGGGGAAAAGTGCATCCTTTGACCACTCTTACACATCTCTTACACACCCACCATCCTTGCACACATCGCGTACACCTATTCGTCAAAATGTTAATCACCTCCATAACCTCATGGCAAATAAAGAGGCCCTCCTACACCCCATCCTCTTCCTAATGTTATATACAAGGACTCCAAGTCAAATTTTTTAGCTTCAACTCTACAAAAATAGTTTACAAGTTAGTCTATTGATTTGCAGCTATATACAATGACTCCTAGTCAAAATTTTCAACTTCAACTCTACAAAAATAGCCAAAGGAACAATCTGCACCCTTCAATTTCTAAAAACTTAATTTCTAGTAGCAAACAGTTTCCAAATGACTTCAAATTTTTCAAGATATCTATCTAATATGTCTACTATCCTTGACAACCAAACAAAGTCAAAAATGAACTCCGTGGATAGTTGGAGATAACAATCACGATTAATACCTACTAGGTCAAAAAAGCACTAATTTTCACTTTTGTTGATCTCCACTGGTTAAGTGTGTGTTCAATAAGCTCTGAATGGGTTTTACAATTTCTGGGCAAGTTTACCTCAATCTCCTTAGATGCACTTCAAGTGGCTACGCAAATCCAAACTTTCTCAAAGTACTTGTAACTTCACACAAGTACTTACTACCCTAGATCCAAAAGTTGAATTTTCAATGCAGGAGATAATAAGCACACTTATTATCTCTTAGATCAAAATGAAGAGTTTTTTTTCACTTTTTTGACTTGTACTGGATGTTCACTCTATAGACAAGTCATACATCAAATTTCATGGAGTTTTAATTTGGTCTCCAAGTTTCTAAAGCCAAGTTTTGTTTTCAAATGATACCAAACTTGAATCAGTGTCTTATTACACTATGTTCTAACCTCTTGTGTTGTCAAATGGTGAGAATTTTTCATTTCCAAGTTCTGAGATAATAAACGCAATTATTATCTAGGTGCCCAATTTGCAAACTTTTTCCACTTTTTCAGCTCTCATAGTTAAAACAAGGTATTTCAAAACCTGTCAAGAGGTCTTAACAATTTTTGTTTTGTTTTGAGTGTACTTACCTTCAGTTACCTATTTGTCATACATGTTTGTCAAAGGTGAAAGTTGTTTCAGCTTGATTGTTTCACTCAAATGGAATCAAAACTTTTAGAGCCTTCACAAAAGTGTTTATGCTTCACTTAAACAAGACGTATTTTAAAAAAAGAAAATTTTAGGCCTTCAAAAAAGCAATTATTATTTAAGTATTATGCAACCTATTGCAAGCACTTTTGGCCAAAAAAAATTCACATTTGTATGCATCTAACATTGAAGAGATAATCATTTCTTTTTTAACCAAACCTTCAAATTTTTCTCAAAAGCTAACTTTTGACTTACCAATAAGTTTCCATAGCTTTCCCAAGATCAATGTTGAAGAGGAATGTTATTTTTGGTCTCTCGAGCTAACCTCATCCGGTACCTAAAAAAATGAAATTTTGTAAAGCATTTTACTAATGAAAATTCACGAAATAAGATAGGTCAAAAATCCACCTCGATGTCTACTTACCCTACTCCTAGTTCAATCAGCAAACCGTAGTGGAAAGTGTCCACCAAGACTGATGTTTTTCTTTTTTTCCTTTGTGAAGTGAGTGTCAATTCTTAGACTCTCACATAGCTTCAGTCATCAACCACTCGGAAACAACCTAATCTAAGCTTAAAAGGTCCTCAACAAGTATGACTACTCCCAAGACACCTCTACACAGCCAAAGTAGACACATCGCAACCGTGAGGTTTCTAAAAGTTGGTTTTTGACTCTAGGTGAACTTAGAGGAAGTTTTGGACAATAGTACTTAGTAATGAGGAGTTCCCTAGTTTAGGTCACCTCATCCCCAGCAACGTAGCCAAAATGTGAGCTCACTGAATGCCAAGCCTCGCTACCTTATTGTAGAGACAATGGGAACCATGTACATAGATGTCATCCGTGGAACGGAGTCCACTCGACTAGTGTATAAAGGCTACAAGAGGTTTTCAAGATCTTGAAAAACACACTCAATCCCTATCTACCCAAAGCTTCACTCAATTGCATGTCAGGCAGTAGAAACTATTCGAGACAACTGCAAGAAAATCTCAGTGATTCACTGCGCAAACAAAATCCAAACACAACCAAACTTTTGGCAATGACTAAAGACACGTGCCTATGCCCTCAATCACCCTTTCAACCACTTGCCAAAATCACTCGTATTATCTATAACACAGATTTTACCTGACTATTTTTTATCTCAAATGCACTCTACAGCTTAGTAATGTTATCATAATAGCCCTCTGATGCATAAAATGTAATTTAAATATGTAAATCTTGAGCTATGAGTAGATTTAAAGGAGGGTTAACCACAAAAAAAATCCATAGATTTTATCATCAAATAAATTTGCAATGTTGCAGAGAGTTTTCACCTAGAAATGCAATGGAACAAACGGTGCACTTAACAGACCATTCACGAGAGGGTTAAAAGCTTGAGAAAGAAGAAGGAGAGTACAAAGTGCTCTATATCACATCAAACTCTTATATTCAAAATGAACTTGCAAAAGTTTTACAAAAATTGGCCTTTATACCTTATCCATAAGGTTTTAGGTCAAAAATGGATAACTTGCTAACTCTTTTACAACCTAGGGATTCATTGATACAATCTAGAAGCATTTATCCTCACTCAATCTAGCTCATAATTACATAATCCTTTATATGCTTGCCTCGAGCATCAGTAAATTATAAAAGCGTATAGCTAGAGACGTCCAAATTGCTCAAAAAATGGGAAATTACAATGTAGGTTGTTACAAAGGCTCATGTGTCAGTTGTGCAGCTAACATAGTCTCTAGGGGGAACAATAAAACCAGCTCTAGCTAAGAAGGTTAGAGACTATCATGCGGGTGAAGAGGGTAATAACACCTTACCTATGGAATTTTTTGGTATAAAAACCATAGACATTTTGGACATCGGGGTGGGAATTGTCATTGCCACAAAACAAGTTTGGGAATCTTGGAATAATTTTGCAATTATAAAAATTCAAATGAAGTCTTAGAAATGGACATGTAGAGTGGCGATTGGGATAGAGGGTGTTATGGTCAATTCTTATGGTATTGACTACCAACACACCTTTGCAATGTAGACTTTGGGGGGAAATCCAATTACAATGTCATATTAGGACGACCATTCATGAGGAAATTGCAAATTATCCAAGATTGGGAATACAATTATCTATACCTCAAACAAGTGGGTGTTGTCCCATGAAGTAACTTGAAGTATCAATCTTATAGGGACATGTCCAGAACTCCTTTTGAGAAATTTGATTTGGCAACCATAGCAGATACCAAACTACCTTCATGACTCAAGCCAATGATGTAACTAAATTGGATGTGCAAGGCTTCAAAATTAAGCAGTCTAATGAGGGAGAATTGTATTCAAAAAAGAGAAGTAGAAGACAAATATTCCATCCTTAAGCCATTTCCTAAACATTTATTTGAGCCTTTTGAATGGACAAATTTTGGCAATCTTGGACATGTGTGTGAATGAAACCATGCCAACCAAATTTTATAACAAGGAAGGTTTTAATGATATCCAAATTTAGATGGTATCCATAACATTGGTAGGTGAGTAGAACCCAAGTGAAGAATCCCATAAACTCGAGAGTGAACTAGAAAAGGATATATCAATATATATGATACAAGAATAAATCTCCATCCATGACTTATGTGAGCAAGAATAAGAGTATGAATCTACCATTTATGATGCTATGGATGAAATAGAAGCGGAACAAGTCACTTTCAGTGACTAAGATTTTCAAAAAAAGAGAACTAGTGTGTGATTGTTGGTAAGGAGTGGAGAAGAAATGTTTTTTGATTCTCCAAACCAACAATGTAGTCGACAAAAACACTACAAGAAGAAACATGTGGATAAATCAATATGAATGCACTCCATGCCTACAATGAAGGGTAAAACCCAATGTTGGATTGTGTCAGGGACAAGATAATAGGGTGTTATTTATCTCAAGTAAAGCAACCTCGTGAGAAGTTGAAGAAGAAATCAAGGCCTAAAAAGGGAGCTTAAAAGATAACAAAAGTTGAAAATGAACCCAAAATGTCAAAAATCAAAAGAATGATCAAACATAAGGAGCTAAAGAAGACTTTAAAACAAGTCCACAAAACCAAAATGGAATCAACTTGGACACACCAAGTGATGGAATGAGTGCCCATCTCATTACAAGGAATATAAGCTTGAAGATAGAAGGATTTTGATACAACAACCCATGAGATGATTGAAGGAATCTAGAAAATCTTATGATTGTCTAGAAGATGCTAAGCAAATAGATCTTGCCCTTCTAAGAGAAGATCCTAAGCCAGCATACATTGCTACAAATTTATATCCTAAAGAAGAAGAAATTATCAAAACCCTAATAAGATATAGAGATGTATTATAAAGATTTAAAAGGGGTGGACCCGAAGATATGTCAACACAAAGTTCCAATGAGAGATGATGCAAAACCTTCAAGATAGAGACCACATACCTATAATGAGACTATTTCCAAGAACAAGAAAGAGGAGATTAAAAAGATTAGGGAAGCTAAATTCATTTGTGAGATTGAATATACAAATCGGGTTTCATCGATTATGGTAGTTCACAAGAAAAATGGAAACTGAGAGTTTGTGTGAATCTCAAGAAAGTGAGGACAACCACCATAAGGGTTGCTCATGAAGTTTGTTGTAGCCATGGCCACCTCTAGGTGAGCAGGTTGGGTGGCTTGAAAACTCCGTCAACCTCGGTAGCCTTTGTTGCTCATGAAGTTTTCCATGGCCACCTCTAAGTTATCTATTGTGGTAGCCCACCACTAGCATTTGAACTCCACAAACAGCCGCATTTCAAATATGTGGGTGCCTGGAAATGGTGGGGTAGGGCTCCAGAGTACGTAATTTATAATATCAGGGTATGTTCCATAATGCTAGTATGGAGAAAGTCATCAACTATGAAGGGTGGTCTAGCCTCTATTTTTCTTGGCTTGGGATTGAACTGTTCATTTGTGAGAAATTACATGTGAGGCAAACCCTCCACCGCTTGCAATGAAAGACCTCTGCAACCAACATGTTGAGTGGCTATTGGAAAGCGTGGAGGTTGTGCATCATGGAAAATGTGGCCAAGATAAGATCCAAGGATTCTACCAATGACCTAATTTCAATGCCCAAAGGAAGCATGCAAAGAAGCCACTATGCACAACAAAAGAGCTCTTGGACCAAAGTGTGGATGTGTTGCAGTGGGTGTGGCACAGGAGGGGGTTGCATCTACTAGTATTATGTGGGTGTTGTTGTTGTGCCTCCTGTTTTTTCCATGATGTGATTGCTTTGGCTGCTATTACATTGGGCCTAAATTGAAAAGGAAACATGGTGAAAGTCAACAAATGGGCGTTTTTGCATACAAATTCCCTACAAGAACCTATAGTTGTTATTTCCAGTAACCAAAGCAACATATGGTCATTTGTTAGAGACATGTTTACATATGGTTCAATATATGGAAAATTATATGCTTGTATGGTTGATTATTGCTAGGAAAGTACAATTAGGGTCATGTTTAACATTGGTATTCTAAGGTTCCAAGACTATTTGGTCCACTATGTAGATTGTTAGTGTGAATTGTCCATAAATCATAACTTAGTGTAGCATTCATAGTGTATAGATGTGTATATACACAAGGAGAGATAAAGAGAGCGAGAGCTTAGGAGCAAAGAGAAATGCAAATTAGACTCAAAAGAATTTGCCCAATTATGTCCAATAAGCTAGATTCTTAAATAGGCTTTCTCTATACGTCCCCATCTTTTCTCATTGGTGCCACTTGGACTCTACCAAATTTCTGTTGGACCACTCAATTTTCCTCTCTTTGTTTCACTACTACTATAGACATATTTATAAACATAGATATTGTTCAATATATACTTTGCTCCAAAATATATATATTATGGTTGGCATTTTAGTAGAATTCATATGGAAATAAATAAGTGGTCATCTATACATCTACATGTGGTCATCAATAACCTTATCTCTATGGTAATCTATACAATCCTCTACATGAATATGTATATGATCACCTATGGCCTTCTATGGTCGTCCATGGACATGATCATGTCTCTGTGGCCATCAATGGTCGGATAACACATCTATGTTGTTTTCATAAGGACGTAGATGGTGCAATTCTCCTTTATATGGCTAGGAGTCTATGGTAATCCATATGGAAAATCATCGGTGGCCATCTATATGGACATGTACGTTGTGATATCACAATGGTCATCAGGTAGGCTATTCTCATCCATATGGTCATTTGCATTGCTATGCTTCAGCCATACGTGATGATATTGTCAACTCTGATCACCCCTCAGTAGCCTGCCATATTAATATGCAAAAATCTACATGGATAGGCATTTACTTCTTTTCCTCCACCCATACATGATGATATGGATGTGTATACATTTATTTGTATGGAAAACCATATGTGAACTTATATATGGTTTCATACGCTATCACTTCTTATAATGGTCTTCAACGTGGTAGGTTGTGGTGATTTATGTGTAGTATAAATTATGATATGGTGAGTTCTAAGGTCATATATATGAAAAACAACTGGTGGCCATCTTTATGGATGTCTACATGGAAACACCTCAATGATCATCATTATGGTAGGCTATGCTCATCCATCTGGATGTTTATGGTACTATCCTTCAGCCATAGAAGACAGCATGTTCATCAATAGTACGTTGACTCCTCAACACCAATAGTATGTTGGGAAGTTCTCATCTATATGGATTGGCATCTACTTTTCTATCCTTCAACCATAGATAACAATATGGTCAACTGAATGGTAGGTCCTATGGTCATCTATATGACAAATCATATGTGATGGTCATCTATGTAGTCGTTTCTCAATTGTGATCAACATGGTAAGTTGTAGCCATCTATATGGACAGCTATCCTTCAACCATAAATTGTAACAGGGTCTCTAGATGGTGGGCTCTATGATCATCTATTAGGGACCATCTTTGTCGTCATCTCTATGGTGATATGTAAGTCTGTCTACGTAAGCATCTTTATGGGTATCTACAATGGGCTCTATGTTCACCTACCCTTCTGCCAAAGATGAAAATATGATCGGCTCTATGGTCATCTATACAAGCCTCTATACTGGGCATCTATCAATGATCATTGGTACAATCTCGGTTGAATGAATTCATTTTGAATTTTTTTCATTGCTATGGTCTTTGGTTCACATGAATAAATTTTAGAATTTTTAGTTTTCCATTTTTACTCTTTCAAAGGTTTATTAAAAAACCACAAAATAAATATTTTAAAAATCTCTCTTTCACTCTCTCTCCTTCTATATCTTCTCTATTTTGAGAGAAGGAACAGAAGGAGAGAGAGAATGTGGCTAATAAAGCATTTATTGAGTAAAACTAAAAAAAATTGAAAATAAAAACTAAATTATATTTTCCTATCTCTCCTTCTATCACTTCTAAATATTTTTCCCCTATTCTTTTAGTTTTTACCTTTGGATAGTTAATTTTTGCTACTTCCATGTGGCGATCAATGGTTGGTCTCCATGTGGAGGGGGTAGAATTCTATGTAACTTGTTGAGCTATGTGGAAAGGTGAGATAAGTGCTAACATAACTTGATGAGATACATGGCATGAAAAGTGCTTCATGTAACCTATCAAGTTATGTGGACCACTCACATGAGCCTTATTATGGGTGTGATCCACGTACTTAGATCATGCCTAGAAATAAGGCTCATGTGTAATCCACATTAATCAATGAGTTTTGTATAGCCCTTTTTGTGCCACGCAACTAGTCAAGATATGTTGGCATATCCACATAAATGCCCCATAAGTAGATGAGAAACATGGATGTGGCACAAAGGCCTTTTATCATCTCTAGTCTCAATCCTCTCTCTAGTCTCAATCCTCTCTCTCTCTCTCTCTCTCTCTCTCTCTCTCTCTCTCTCTCTCTCTCTCTCTCTCTCTCTCTCTCTCTCTCTCTCTTCCCAAATGTATTAGAAAAGGCATAAGGTGAAAATCAAAGTGTCCCAGATGAATTAGAAATCAAAACGTCACAATTCCTTTTGACATGATCACATAGGGAGTAAGCATAAGATGGGCAACCAATTGAAACTGTTGTTTTATGGGAGAGGGGGAAACCCATAGCAGTTACCTACCTTTGTGTGTCGGTGCCCTCTTAAAGAGGTCTCTCTAAAGTGTAGAGACCCAATGTCGACATCTTACTTTATCATACTATGTAGTATGTGACCCGCGCGTTGCAACGGTCATAAAATTTTAAAACAAGAGTCACAAAACCGTGGGTTCTCCAAGGGCTTTGTGGTTCTAAAATCAAAAGCAAGGCCCCATGGCCTAGGTGTCCCTAACATCGTAGATTAGCAACAACTATAGAAAGCTGACTTTAGAGTGTGGTCACACGAGGCTCACTTATAAGTAAGTTGGGCGGATAACTGAGCCTCCTGAGTGAAGCAACTTAGTTCTACTATGCCAAGGCTCTTGTAAGTATGCTGAAATTGGCATAGTTGCAAAGGCCTATCGTGTGTACCTCTTTTTTTTTGCTCCTTTTTAAGCTTGTGCATGTTGATGACATTGTCTGCACCTCTTTAAGAGAGAGAGAGAGAGAGAGAGAGAGAGATAGAGAGAGAGACGGTTACATGACCATGTCAGTTTGCAACACATGTAGAGCAGAAGTTTTGTCGTGAGGCGCATCCAAGGCCAACTATCGGCTCGTGGTTGGAGCTCAACCGCAAGGTGGTAGTAATGCACGTTTAGTTTTGGCTCAATATTTTTGTGTGACTTTGGAGTAGGTCCAGTAATCATTGAATTTCTCAAAATAAAGCATAGTAGGCACAATTATCAATTATTGATAATTGTGCCTCGCATGACCTTAAAGGTGTGGCTTGCTCTACATAATGTTTCTTATGTACTGTGTACAATGAGGTTGGGCCAGCTAAGGAGTGTTTTGTATGTTGACCACATTCTATGTGTTTGTGTGTGTGTGTGTGTGTGTGTGTGTGTGTGTGTGTGTGTGTGTGTGTGTGTGTGTGTGTGTGTGTGTGTGTGTGTGTGTGTGTGTGTGTGTGTGTGTAGCTATTTTACCATGAATAATATGACATGATTGAACTTTTTACATTCAAAAGACAGCTGGCTTTAGAAAAAAGGAAACGATAAGTACAAAAACAACTCAGTCTTAGAATTATTTTTGTACAATGTTTGTAAGAATGAGGCCTCATTCCAGTATACAAATAACGGAAGAACTTCCCAAGCAATAAGTGAATGTGTAATCCAGTGTAGGATAGCTTGCCAAAGCTAAAGAAAACCTTCCAAGATAAGATAGAGTCCTTACCTGCATCTATCCAAACAAGACAACAAATATGTTAGCCTTGGATGTGTTTTACAGGTATCAATGGACTATACCAGTTGTTATTCATGTCCATCTTACAAACTTTTTTGAAACTTTTACAAGCTAAGTCCATAGTAATTATGTGGACAAATGTTTTTCAAAAAGAACCCAAAATTTTCCAATTTAGAGAAGAATTTTATATCATTCTGATTAGAAGGCTATCACCCCTTCTAATCCAAGTGTCTGAATCCCCCCACTTTTAATATCACAGTTCATCTTCCTAGATTAATGAAAGCACCATCATATGAAGTCGATGAACTAGGTTTTCTTTTGTATAAAAAATTTCTTTAATAGTTCCAATCCAGCCATAGGCTAGTTCAATGTTAGTTTTTAAGTCGGGTAAAGTTTAGGCCCACCATGTTATCAAAACCCACCAGTTTGCAAGTCACTTACCTTACACATCCTTATGGCCACCCAGGTGGCAAGAAGCTCTTGTTGAATCAAGTTTAGAACATGAGTCTAACTAAAAAGAATTATGCTATACAATAGTATCCAATTCCTTATGTGAATGAAAAAAGGAGAACCTTGCAGTACTTTATCACAACGATTTTAGCCATTCAACCAGTAACCAAAAGATTTCACCATAATTAAAAAACTGTAATGCCCATGTAAATATCGATAAGTGGTAAATCCACCAAAATTTTGGAACCGTCCCAAAAGACGTCATGGAATGCAGTCATGGCAACTTCCCATACCATAATGATGTCAAATAACATTGTACAATGGTAAAACCCCTTTTTGCTCACAAAACCAACCTAAGCAGTGGTAGGTAGTAGACCAAAACAAATTCCAAGCACCAAAGGGAACAGCAACCGGTAGTGAGTAAGCAGAAACTGTAAAGTATTGCCCTTTACCTTGGCCATAAAGACATGATCAGATACGATAGCAGCCACCTGGCCCAATTATCCACAAAAATATTCACTATCGGTATGTAGAGGGTGGAACAACACCACCCCTTTTCAAGCTCCCATCAATATCAAAAAACATACGGTTTAACCAGTCATAGAATAATACCCATGTAAAAAGGCACCAGTTAGCATGCCAACCTGCAATCAAATAGTAAGCACCAGAAAAATGTATGTTCGCATCAGTTACTAGGGCAAGGTCGTAACCAAACCAGTGGTGGTCAGTCCACCAAACAGTAGCTAGTAGGTAGGTTTCCATTTTTATAGAAAAACCAAAGTTAAAAGCGACAGCAGGTAGTAAGCCATACCAAAAAAGAACCAGCAATATGGCATCCTCAACAAAAATAACGCGACACAGATAGCAATCAAAATTCCAATATTGGTATTCAAAGCCTTGTAAATTAAAAAAAAACAATTGTTCCTTATTAAACTGTGTAAAAACTACTCAAGGTGTCATGCCCTCTAATGCAGCACAGAAATATTGCCCTAAAAACGTAGGTGCGAAAAAAACCATGAGTAAAAGTTTCCGACCTGTGTTACTTGTGTTGTGAGCTCCATGCTTCGATGCAGTAGAGATACAGACACACAGTCCTTTTTTTATGCAAAAAACAGAGCACAAACAAAACTAAGTGAGGGGCAGAGTTGCGCCCCCACCTTTTAAATAGAGGAGGGAGCGAGGTCTCCATAACTGCATAGCACGCAGATTTCCATGAGTGGAGAGATCCCCAGTAGAGATGGTGAGGCTGCCTGCAAGGTGTAATGAAGAGGCAACGAAAGTGCTTTCACGGCCGGGTTAACCCGAGGCAGTACCACGATGTAGCACTCATGTTTTTAGAAGGGCCACGCCCCATGGTGGAGACCATAGGCGGTAGGTTTCAGTAGAATCCCAAGAGCTAAGTAAGCTTGGGATTGCTTAATAGGTAGGTGGTACTGTGTGTGTGTGTGTATGTGTGTGTGTGTATGTGTGTGTGTGTGTGTGTGTGTGTGTGTGTGTGTGTGTGTGTGTGTCAAATTAGCCCGGGTAGAAAAAACCGCCACCACAACATGTCCTTTGTAAATTAGAAGGGCCAAGTCCCATGGTGGAGACTCAACAAACTGAAGCTTTAGGAGTTGAGTGACCAATAAGTTAGGGGTTTTAAAGTACTACAGTGTGTGTGTGTGTGTGTGCGTGCGTGCGCACGTGCATGCGTGTGTGCGTGTGTGTAGCTGTTTAATCTTAGATAATAAGACATAATTGAACTTTTACATTCAAAAGATAGCTGGCTTTGGAACAAAGAAAAGATAAGTACAAAAACAACTCAGTATTGCAATAGTACGTGTGTGTGTGTGTGTGTGTGTGTGTGTGCGCGTGTGTGTAGCTGTTTAATCTTAGATAATAAGACATAATTGAACTTTTACATTCAAAAGATAGTTGGCTTTGGAACAAAGAAAAGATAAGTACAAAAACAACTCAGTATTACAATAGGAATGAGGTCCCATTCTAGTATATAGATAGTAGAAGAACTTCTTAAATCATAAGTGAGTGTGCAATCAAGTGTAGGTCAGCTTGCCAAAGTGAAAAAAAATCTCCAAGATAAGATAGAGTCCTTAACTGCATCCATCCAAACAAGACAACAATTCAGTTAGCCTTGGATGTGTATTACTAGTATCAATGGACCATACCAGTTGTTATCCATGTCCATCTTACAAGATCTTTTTAAAAAAATCTCACCAAGCTAAGTCCAAAAAATATTAATTTCTATCCCGATTTCATAAAAATGCAGAGTTATTTTTATAAAAAAATATCATATTCATTAGAAGGCAATCACCCCTGCAAGTGTTTGTTTTCACCATCATATCGAAGAAAGATAGCTCCTAAAACCCTAATCAAGTGTAATAAAAAATGAGAAGTTTTTCTCAAGTTTATTCCAAGTTCTCAAACTTTAGTAGTGAAAAAAATGGTCAGCAGTCCATTAAGGTAGAATGATCTCTGAAAAAACCATAACCATATCACCATCTTTTTCTCATTCATTTGAAAAATATCCCCATATGTGATTCACCATGTTTGTACTTACCTTGGTACTTAAAGTTTATGAGATGAGCATCATTAACCTAAGTAAATATAGTCCTTAGTGCAACCAAGGTAAAAAGCGGCCCATCATTTTTTTACAGAAACGAACTACAGCGCAATTGGATAGATAACAATCCCGGCTAGCCACTAGTCTATGTATGATTAGGTAATATAGTGAATAGCTTAAACAAGTCATTAGGTAAAAAATAACCGGATGATACAACCTAGCTCAAAATATTCCAGGAGCTAGAGCAAAGTAAAAAAAGCTCAGGCCACTTAAGTAGTTAAATATGCCAAGCAAGTTAACCAAATCTATGAACCAACAAGTATTCAGCACGCCCTTTTTTCGTATCAATTCTCCTCATAGTTTTTTCAGTTAAGCAAGGTAACGCAGCGGCAATCCCAAGAGGACAACCAATTGCTATAGTGGAGTAATCATATACTCAATCCTAGTTGATGACATAATTCAACCAAGCGGCCCAGTAGTTGGAAAAACATACCCGGTTGTCAGAGAAAGACTGTTTATACAACCAGTAGCAAAACACAGCGATAGTTTTGATTAAATCCATGCAGTATGCTGATGCCTATTTAGGCCATTATGGTATGCTCATTACCCCTTAATCCAAATTTAGTCAGGTTCAGCAGAGCGGCAAAAAAGAGCCCCCATAAAAAATAAGCAAAAAAACCTCATGTAATAGGCAACCAGAAAACACCTTCATCATTAACAGTGCCTGCAACATTACCATAGTCACCATGTCATGGCATGATTAGCCATGTATGCTTCTCATCAAAGAGTATCATAACCCGGTATTAGAGCAAGAGCAACATGCTTAAAGAAAACCATCTTCAACAGTAGTTATTTCAATATAATGCTCCCCTTTTTCCTTTTTTATAAAAACCTGCAACAAAAAACATAAGGCCAAGGAAGCAGACTTGTGTGCTAAAAGTAGTGAGCTCCATGCTTCAATGTCAAAACACCACGCAGATTTTTCAAGGCAAGGCAACAACAAAGCAAAGCTAAGTGATGGCCAAAGAAGTGCCCTCACCTCTTTATATAGAGGAAGGAGGGAGGCGGCCCGCTAGATCGTAGTCATGAGTAGAATCGCCATGAGTGTACCGACTGCATTATGCAACAATGAGGCCACCTATGGTTGCAGAGAGAGAGCCCCTGCGCCTTCACGGCAAGTAATGGTAGTAGGGTAGTAAACCACTAAGTAAAAACCTACTTGCAGGTAATAGATACGGGCCTAGTCCCATGGTGAGGAGGTGAAGTTAAAAAATAAAGGCCAGAAACTATATTTAAGTACCACTGTGTGTGTGTGTGTGTGTGTGTGTGTGTGTGTGTGTGTGTGTGTGTGTGTGTGAGAGTGAGTGAGACAGAGAGAGAGAGAGAGAGAGAGAGAGAGAAGAAGAAGAAGAAGAGAGGGAGAGAGAGAGAGAGAGAGAGAGAGAGAATAGAAAATAACAGATTATGAGATTTTAATCTCTATGAGAGAAAGAGTAGCAAATAACAAATTATGAATGTTAGTTTAAATCTCTTTGAGAGAGAGAAATAGAAATAACAAATTATGAGCATTAGTTTAAATCTCTTTGAGAGAGAGAATAACAAATCTATCGCTCTCTCGCTCTCTCTCTCTCTCTCTCTCACACACACACACACACACACACACACACACACACACACCAAAAGTGTTGCAGTGATTTCTTCAATGTGAGCACCTTGCTTGGCATGGGCGGTCACCACATTTTTTATAAAGGGGCCATGTTTTGGTATCCAAGTAAGCTTTTGATGGTGTATCATGTCAATGCCAACGGGCTAATGCATGCTATTTCCCTATGCTCTTACTTTACACCATTGTAACAAGTTCAATGCAATGGGTAATGCAAAAAAAGAAAAACCACTATGAAACTTGTCAACTATGTTGTTTAAGAAAGAAGAAGTGCAAGAGAAAAGGGTATTTTTAGAGGGTTGCATGCTCTTACTATATTGACAATATCTATGAGTAGCATATTGCTTTATATGATTCATATCTCAATGGTAGGATTTATTATTCTACTCTTTTTTAGGCATGCAAGATGTCACAACCTATGATGCTTTCTCAAACATCCAAATCCCAGATTCCCACCAGCTTATCTTATTCACGCATGTTATTGCAATGCCAAGAAGACGTGCAAGAGAAAAGGGTATTTTTAGAGGGTTCTATGCTCTTACTATATTGTCAATATCTATGAATAGCATATTGTTTTATATGATTCATATCTCAATGGTAGGATTTGTCATTCTACTCTTTTTTAGGTATGCAATAAGTCACAACCTATGATGCTTTGTGAAACATCCAGATCCTAGATTCCCGCCAGCTTATCTGATTCACACATGTTGTTGCAATGCCAAGAATATTCTTAACCTTCCTCACAATATGTACATCTTGATCTCAATATAGTAGCTTTGATAAGCAACAAACACAAACTTTATCAGCTTGCCACCATTTCTCCTTTATGAATTTGTCTTTGCCACCATCCATTTGATGGATTGTACTCAATCTTTATGGCTATATGGACATGCACATCCACGCTTTGCTACAATTTAGTCCATTTTGATTATAAAGTAAATTACCGCAAACCTATTTTGCCATATTTTTTCCCTCTTATGCTTGCATCAAAATGCATTGGCCTCACTATTGGCTTGAATATGTCACCAAGCCTCACATGGACCCCTTACATATTGTCATAACCGATAGCGACATCCTTCTTATTCTTTCACATATTGACATAGTGCCATATGAGGTATATTTTTGGTTAGCTCCCTACCTTACCTAATCCCCTGTCCCTTTTAAGTCAGTTCATTTTTATACATACACGAGCTTATTGTTATCTTTGAGTTATCTTCCCCTTTCTTGAGATAGTACCTATGTGTAGGCATCAAACTTGGTTTTTCACTTAAATTTTGAGCTCATAGTCCTTAGTTTGTAAACAATTCCAAGTTCTTCAAAAGACACATCAGATCCCAATACAGTCTAAACTCGCTCTTCATTACAAGAGTTCTTCTAGGGCTTTCTATACCAACAAATCTTGATCGTTCTATCATGGTAACACATAGACACTTGCCTATCTTGCTTCCACTTCTAAGCAGGCGTCTACTAATTTCAGTTTTCTTGCGAACTAAATAGTTCCAACATTATTTCTATATTTCCAAACTCAAGCTTATGCATTATAATGGAAGATATGTTGTGAGTGTGTAGGAAGGACCTCCCGCGCTCCTAACGTCCATCATGTAGCTGAGCAAGGCGCAAGAAGAGCAGCCACCGATGACACCACTTGCGTGGCAAGGAGCTAAGAAATGAAAAGCTGAAAAGCATAGTCGTAAGGCCAATCTCATCGCATGATGCAGAGGAGAACTGCTGAAAGGGAACTAACACAACTTCCATGGGGGTTGGACAAGAGTGCTCTCTCTCTCTCTCTCTCTCTCTCTCTCTCTCTCTCTCTTTCTCTCTCTCTCTCTCTCTCTCTCTCTCTCTCTCTCTCACACACACACACACACACACCCACACCCACGAGAGTTGTGGCCACCAAGTTGGGACTAGGAGTCCTAGACTTGTGGTGCTATAGTTCTAACTTCTCTCACAAGCCAATTTGCCAACCTCATGGTCCCTAACCAGTAGTGGCATGGGAAAAGCGGAGACAGCCGTCTCGATTGTCAATGCCTGTGAAGTTTTACATTTCTAAAAAAAGTGGTGCTTCACCCACACACACACACACACGTGTGTGTGTGTGTGTGTGTGTGTGTGTGTGTGTGTGTGTGTGTGTGTGTGTGTGTGTGTGTGTGTGTGTGTGTGTGTGTGTGTGTGTGTGTGTGTGTGTGTGTGTGTGTGTGTGTGTGTGAGAGAGAGAGAGAGAGCACTTTTTGATGCATGAAAGGCTTTAGTGCTCGAGGATTTCTCAAGCTCAATAAAAGGAAAAGTAGAGTAACCCTTTAAGTGACATGTGAATGCCTCTAGGGCTCATCTCTCTCTCTCTCTCTCTCTCTCTCTCTCTCTCTCTCTCTCTCTCTCTCTCTCTCTCTCTCTCTCTCTCTCTCTCTCTCTCTCTCTTTTTTTGGGAAATCCTTTGTTCAATATTAAATTATCTTACATGTTAACATTGTCTTCAAGAGTTCCATTCTCTCAGGCATTACACCTTCAACCTATGGATGACTTGGAGCACCCTTTCCTTCAGGGCTCGATCTTGCAAAGAAACTGTATCCTCCAACATTCTGTCTCTGCTGACTGACATAGGCACTGTCTACTTAAGTCCTTTCTTACTGTCAAATGTAGCCATATTCCCCATTGACCATATAAACCACAAAAACCAAACTCTGAATGACTGTATTGCAAATTCTAGGGCATGGTACTGGTGTGTGTTCACCTTGGAGAAAGTCAATTTGAACTTTGTGATTTGAACTCCCCAGGATGTAGATCACATATATTCAGCCCATTTTCCACCACTCTGCAACTATTTTACAATGCCAAAAAACATGTCTAGCAATCTCATTACCCTTACATCTACTACACTTCCCATTTGTAAATCCCTTTTTTTTAAGGTTACAACCTGTAGGCAATACCCCTGTACATACTTTCCAGAAAAAGACTTTGTATTGAACTGGTTTGGAATTAACCATACAGCAGATAATACATTCAACCACCATTTATTGTGCATACGTAATCCCCATTGTTTATTACATCTTCCATCAGTACAAGAACCTGGTAAAGAAGATGAGTGAAAAATTGCAGAAGATTATTTCCACCAGTTGACCGTACATCCGGCCAAAGTCCAATCTCTATGTCTGTCCTCCAAGTTTGGCTAGCCAAAAACAGGAAGACTGAATACATGTGCTCCCAGCTAGTGCCACAGTCCTCTGAACCTGACTCAACATTTGTACTATCGTCTGGCTATAGAAAATAGTTTCAACTCAAGGTTAGAGTCTAGCATTTGATTAATTTGAACTATACCCTTTTTGAATAGGGTAATAGCAGGTTTTCCCATTAATTTGGCTGGAGTAATTTTAAACACAAAGCTCCAAAATACATTTTCAGCACCCACAGAATTACCAACGTACCTAATTCTGCCTTCCCAATGCAAAACAGAGCAACTCTTTTTCCATGATTTTATCAGCATATTGAAGATATCAAACCCAGTTTTTAATGGAGCAACTGAAAACAGTTTATCCCAAGCATTCATATGCCAAACCCCATGAAAGTACACTACAGATGTATCAATCAATTTCCACAAGCATACAGACCAATCAATATCATTATCCAACATGTGCTTTATGAGACAAGCCCTTCTTGCCTGGGCATGGCATTTCATATTTATAATGTGCAGACCACCCAATGTTTATCCCAAGCAATCAAGGCAGCGGCGGCAGAATGAATCCTCCACAAAAATCTAAACATGGTTGTTGTACATTTTTGTAACATTTTACCGGACCAATCCAACAAAGGCAAGTAGTACAGCATGTAAGGGATGAAGATAGATTGGACTATCCTTAATCTGAAATGCAAGGGCCATTCATCACAGTACCAAGTTGCAATTTTGGCTTGCACCTTCTTCACTACCCATTATTGCAATTGGGTTTGAGACACGCCCACTCCAATGGGGTATCCCAAGTGTCTGAATACATGGCCTTTTGGGTACCTCTTCCCAGACCACATTAGAGCATCAAAGTCCCTGGCTGAAATATCGATGAGGGCAAATTTGGTTAAATTTAGATTTAACCCAGCTGCTAATGCATATAAGTCCAGTACTTTTATACATCGCAATACGTTGATATTGTTTGCTTTGAGGAACACAAAGGTGTTGTCTACAAATCCTTTACCTGTTACTTGTTTGGAGCCCAGATGAAGAGTTTGCAGGTGAACATTTGTAGCCAAGGCATCCAAATAAGAATACAAAGGGTGAGTTTTAACAGCAAAAAAAAGTGGGTTGATAGGGAAACCTTGCCTAATAGATCTTGCAATACTCACCTTCTTAGAGAGTCTACCATTAATCACAATTCTGGAAAAGGCTTGCTGCCCCAGCAAGTTGATGAAGTTGCTTATTCTGTTGTCAAACCCCATCCTCCTTAGTACACTTTTCACAAAATCCCATTGCACTGTGTCAAAATCCTTGACAAAATCAATTTGAAACATAACCATGTCTGCTTAGAACTTCTAGCATGCTCTATACCCAGTTGGACAGTAACTATGTTATCATAAATAAATCTGCCACCAATGAAGCCTGTTTGGGCAGGGTGAATGTGTTTTCGCAGCTCAGGTGGTGCTATTCTGATAGCAATAGATTTAGCCAGCATTTTGTAAAGAATCCCCATCATGGTGATGGGCCTCCAATCAGCCATATTTTTAGGGAAGGTGTTCTTAGGGATTAGCTTTATGATTCCCTGCTTGAGGGTAGGATCCATGCATTGAGACATCCAAATTGCATTCAACAATGGTCACACTATTCCTTTCAATTCTGACCAAAAGGACTGCATAAATTCCTTGGATAATCCACAGATGCCAAGACATTTTTCATTTAGTAATTTGCTCAACGCATATTCAACTCTGCCTCATTCAGTTGGCTGCTCCAAGCTGTTAGCTTTTGTAACCTCAATGCATGGAGTGACTGCTGCCAAGAGAGAGTCAATAGTATTTATTATTTTAAAAGATACATATGGGCTTACATTAAGTAGAGCACTAGGTAGCCATATCCAGAATTTCAGTTCCCTTGGTTAGAGGAGGCCCATCGCCATTGTGAAGAACTGACAGATTCTACCTTTTCCTTTTGTACCTGAGTGCTTTATAAGAGGATTTGGATGAGTCTTTCCCATTTGCAATCACCTATTGTCTACATAGATATCTCTATATTTTACATTGATCCATTTCCCAATCTAAAATTACATCTCTAGCAACAGTTAGCTCTTGTATTTCCTTGTGACACAATGCAGTAGACTGTCTAACAGCTTTGAGCACAAGGTGTTTTGCTCTTTCTCTGGCTTGCATTACCTTCTGACTGCCTTTTTGAGCATTCAATTTACCAATAGTTTTTCATGTTACAGACTATACACAGCCAAACCAACAGAGGGTTTGGGTTTGCAACAGATGCAGAGTGAATAAGATCGTGGACATGTGTCCTAAATAGTTGGTGAGTAAACAATGAGTTATTAATCATTAAGGGTTTGGAATGTCCTGCTGCCTTCATATTTTGCATTTCAATATCAATAAGTTGTAAGACAATAGGAAGTGGTCTGACAACACAATACCAACATCAACTTCCTTTTTTTTTTTAGTTAAGAGCCAAGCAGATCCAACAAAGTAGAGTCTATCTAATCTGGACCAGGATCCTTGGTGGGATAGGGAGTGAAAGGTAAATCCTGTACAAGATCTAGAAGCAGCAGTCTAGGCATCAGCCAAATGATCTTGGCTCTACAAGGTGTCCCATTCGGAGCTTTCAGCAGCCAACATTACAGTAGATAAGGAGGTGGTTTGGTCGAAGGTCTCGACCATGTTAAAGTCTTCTCCAAGCATACCTTTGTGACCAGTTTAAATGGGCGAGCCATCTCCACAACTCTATTCTAGATGCAGCATCATTGGGAGCATAAACATTACTTATTTGCATTGGTCCCCATTGGGATTCCACTTGGAAGATAGAGCATCTCCTTGATTGATGGTCAAGGATCCATTGAGTCTTGAGGGAGTTTCTTATATATGTCAAATTACTTGAGTATTGTCCTTTTTTCCCACCAAAAAACAAATTCTATCCTTTAAAGTGCATTACATCCCCAGCTTTATCATGCAACTTATGCTCTTGAACTAGACAAATATCCAAATCAGAGGTTAGCAACCAATTTTGAAATACCAGCAGCCTAGAGGGGTGGCTGAGGCCCTTAACATTGAAGGATGCAAATTTCTTGAGGAGATTTATTGAGGGGTATCCATAACTAACTGAGTGTCCTCATCACTAGGACTATCTGTCATCAGCACCTCAATATTGACATGGTTTGGAGCTGCATTGCTCTTAGTGGCAGAGTGTTGCATGAGCACAGAGTCAATAGCTGCCAAAGTATCTGGAGAAGGGATATCTTGAAGAACATCAAACACATTAGGTGAGGTATATCCTGATATACCTGGTTGAGTCCTGAAAGCTCTCTTTGATAACTGATATCCGTCAGAATCAACCACTCTTTTACCCTTGTCTAGAGATCTTGAGTTCCTAGAAGAAGAGGGAGAGGAGTTTGCCTGGCTCCCTACATGAGGGGAGTTTTTACTCCTACATGTCTGAACTGCTACTTTATACCTACCAGGAGGGACTGCATATTCAGGGGTAGCTGCTTGAGCAAGAGGGGGGGAAGGTTGCTCTATAGAATTTGAACCTATTTTGCCAAAAATCTGTTCTTTGGGCACCAAGTGCTTACTGCCAAGATAAGAGGGAATCACCTCGACTGAGCCTTTAGCCAATGTAGGGCAATTCTTGGAGAAATGTCCCAGATCTCTACATTGATAACATGATCCTGAGAGATTTCCCAACTTAAGGTAAATGACCAGCTTGCCTATAGATTCTAACTCAATTTCCATAGTGTCAAGCATCTTCTTATCAGTGTTCCACATAACACAAGCCCCGTTCCTTTTGGGACAGTTGATCGTGGGGGCAAATAGAACTTTGCCTAGGGATGCGGCCAAATACTTGATACAAGGCCACAAAAAAGCAGGTAAGTCCACAAAGTCAACCCATACTAGGCATTTAGACAACAATTCCTCCTTAATTTGCTTGATAGGCTGCCAGGGAAGAACATGAACAACTTGCCCACATAAGATAATTGTTGAGGTAGAATGAAAGGCTTTCCGATCCTCTGCAAAAAAAAAACAGAACTTCATACAGTCCTGACCCATTGTGGAAAACCTTGTCGACTACAAATTTCTTAAAGCCCTGGTCCAGATAACCTGCTATCTCATTTAGGGCTGGAAGTTTGCCTGTGAAATATAGCACTATGGTACGACTCTTAAAAGATGAGACCTGAGAAATGACTGTTATGGAGGGTCAGAGGTTAATGCCTCAGTTAGGCAACTGGTTAGTTCAACTTCAGAGAGCATGCCCTTGTCAGTCGTTATAGGTGGCATGGATGCTTCCGTAGGATTCAAACAAAACACTATTTGTAGAGCCATGGTGCAGAGTGGTCAAACGATGACCTGAGGTAAGACGCTGAATCAGAAGCAGTGGGAAAAGTTCCCATTCTGAGTCTGAGTAGAATACGACTTGAGCCCTGTTGGGAGAACGAAGCGGATCCCTCAACCTCTCACAGAGATAGAAGCGTCCTCTGAGGCTCCAAGTAGACTAAGGTGCTTGAGGGTAAGGTGTTCAAAAAGTCAAATCCAATCCCTACTCAGGAGGGGGTGAGCCCTAAAGCTAGGGGGATAAGAGATAACACACACACACACACACAAATTCGGAAAGCCCAAGCCTCAAGAGGCAGCAATGTCAAGCCCCTACCCATGTTGCCCTCATGGTGTGCCTAAAGCCTATTGGTTGGCTTCCCAAAGGGTCCAATGATAAATTAGTTAATTTAATTAATTGTTTTATCATTTATCAAGTCCTCTCTCTCAAAGGGGAAATGGGGACACTTGTCCCAAGGCTACCCTTGTTGCTTGATATGCCTCTTGCATGTGATTGGCTAGGCATGTAAGGGTCCAATGAGCTTCAATCATGAGCTACAAGGGGGGGTCATCGACCAAAGCAAGAAGGGGGGTTTCTTGGGAGGTATACTCTCCCACACACACCCTCATTGTGTGAAGTGGAGAGTGCAAGAGCTCCATCTCCTTCTCCAAGCTAGTAGAGAAGTTGAGAGCCTACACCATCACTCTTGGCTATGGAATGCAAGTCCAACCAAGAGCCATGCTTCATGGCTTAAGCTTGCCATCTTCTCCATCTTCATTACTATGCTATTATGTATGCTTGCAAGAAGAGTGATGATAAGTGATGACTGCTTCTTTCTCCTATGGAATGATTCTTCTTCCTCTTCCCTACCCTCATTCCCCACTAGCTCTCTTCACCTTCGAAGGTGTTTGAGGCCTTGGGATTGAGGATTGGGACTGACCCGTGGGTGTAGATACTTAAATGCCAATTATCAAAGGCTAAGAGGAGTAGCAACTAAGGTTTTGAACTGCCAAAGAATACACTAAGTAAGAACACAAATTCTATTAACATGGCTAACAATTCCAAGAGAGTAGAATGAACATTGATAACTTTGATTTTTCACATGAAGGTGCTAATGATGATGCCCCAATGTTTGTCAATTATCTTGCTACTAGGTTGAAGTAGGCCGTGGGCCACAAAGCTACTCAACAACTTTGCACTTATGGGATTTCCCTTCCTCTCCAAGAGGAGAGAGAGCTTAGAAGGCCTCTTGAATAGACCCCCAAAAGAATACTCTCTCCCATATGAGAGGAGGAATCCAAAGAGCAAGAAAGTAATGAATCTTTAATTTCCTCTGAAGATGTGGCTCCACGAAGATGGTGGTCTAGGCAATTGCCAACTCCTCCCAAGAGGAAACATTCAACCCAGAACCTTCTCCTTGTCACTTCAAAAGGGAAGAGAGGAAACAAAGGAAGAAAAGGGCAAGAAAGAGGTCACCCTCTTCTCCTCCTTCTTCACCTTCCTCCTCTTTCAACAAAAGATATGGCTATTCTTCTAGAGAATACAAGAGGGGAGGACATCGCAAATCTTACCCTGCATGGCAAAGGTCACAAAAGCTCAAGAACTCAAAGAGGGAGGAAAGAGTATCTCTTTTCTCACATATGATGGCACCTGTGGTGCTACCGACAAAGTATTGGCCTTCATCCAGCAATTTGATGCGGCCTTTGGAGACAAAAGCTTCACGGAGTTCTCTAAGCTACATCATGTAGCTATGCACTTCCAAAAATTGGCTCGTCAATGGTGGGCTAGCCTTTGTGGAAACGGCCAAGACCCAAAGACATGGAAAACTCTACGAGTTTCCATCATGAAGCAATTCCTTGCAAGCAAAAGGAAAAAGTGCTTACCAAATAGCATAGTTTGAAGCTTCTCTCTCATGAGTCTATCCACAAATATGTAGACAAGTTTTTGGATTTACATATCAAGGATACTATCTTCCAAAAGATAGAATTCGCCAAGCAAAAGCAACCATATTGTGTGGGATTACCTAAAGAGATGGCCAAGTACGTCAACAACAGGCTCAATGGCCTGGTTCAATTGCGAAGGAAATCCACCAAACCATTGTTGCTTCGCGCATAAATTTCCAACAAGGGGCTAGACGGAATGTCAAGTCCATGGAAAACAAAGACAAAGTGATGCAAAGGGGAAACCCAATGCCCAAAATTCCTCCCAAGGCGACTCCAACAACAACAACAACAACAATCGGTCCAAGGAAAAGGAATTTTACAAAGGTAAAAATAAATCTCTCCTGAAGAGCTTGAAGCTTTTTGTAAGGACCACAAATATTTTAAGAGCGGGGAGCAAGGACATGGCTATCGTTCTTGCCCCAAGAGAAATGCCCGTGCAATGAGACTCCTAGAGCTTCCACCATTGAAGCTCCAAAAGAGGATGCTCATTGGAAAAGATCACCTCTCTCCTATGCTTGGGGAAAGGTAAGGGAGCATGATGCCTTCATCTTGTTTGACCCTAGCTCTACTCACAGCTTCATATCAATGGAGTTGGCCACCAAGTTGGGCATTCAAGCTTTCGAGATGGGAGATACTGTAACGATTGACACAGCTTTCAAGGGACAGCAAGCCTCCGTTACTCCCTTGATTGGGAAGTTGAGGTTTCATATCCAAAGCTATGTCGACAAAGAAGACTTTTTCATCTCTCCTCTCCAACATGAGGATGCTATCCTAGGGGCACCATGATTCAACCACATGGCTACCAACATGAAGTTCCCTAAAATGAGAATCTACTCACCTACAAGGAAAAGAATATGTGTATAGATGCTAGTGAGTCTGGTCATACTATACCACATGTAAATCCTCCTGCTTTTGATAAATCAATGAAGAGCTTCGTTTCTGCATACATGATTTTTGTCAAAGAGTCTTTAAAAGGTCCTAATGTTTCATCAAATGTAAATGGTAGGAATCAAGAAGATTTTGACTTGTCTAATTTTCTAAAAGGATTCCGAAATGTGTTCATCGATGATACCCCTATGGACTCACCTCCAAAACGAGGGGATGATGACCATCGAATTGAGCTCCTACAAGGAAGCTCACCGCCTAACAAGCATCCTTATCAAGTTTCCCAAGATCAACAAGAGGAGATCATGAGGCAAGTACAAGAGTTGGTAGACAAAGGGATGGTGAGGCCTAGCTCCTCTCCCTTTTGTTTTCCAAGCCTTTTAGTGCAAAAGAAAGATGGTATATACCATATGTACGTGGACTATTGAGCACTAAACCATATCACCATCAAAAACAGATTTCAGGTGCCTCAGGTAGAAGATCTGTTTCATAAGCTACAAGGCTCTACCTACTTCAATAGGATTGCCCTTAAAAAGTGGCTATCATCAAATAGGGATAGTGGATAAAGATATCCTAAATACCGCGTTTCGTACAACATTTGGTCTTTATGAATATTTAGTCATGCCTTTTGGCTTGACTAATGCACCAGCCACGTTCAATCGTCTATTGGAGAAAATCTTTAGACCCTATCACAACTTCACTGGAGTGTTCTTTGATAAAATCATCATTTACTCCAAGTCAATTCAAGAACACAGGCAGCATCTCCAAGCGATTTTTCAAGCACTAAGGGAGAAGAAGCTTTTTCTCAATCAAAAGAAAGCAATTTTTTCCTTCAAGAGATTCAATACTTAAGTCATATTATCTCTCAAGATGGTATCTGTATGGATCCATCGAAGTTAGGGGTAATAAAAGCAGGGCCTAATCCAAGGAATCTACATGAGCTAAGAAGCTTTATTGGTATGTGTGCATAATATAGACGCTTCATAGCAAAATTTTCTCAAATAGCAGGAACATTACATGACTTAAAAATGGAGAACGTTAATTATTCATGGACTGCTAAGGAGCAAAATTCTTTTGACAATCTCAAAGAGAGGCTTTCCTCCCAACCAGTCCTCATGCTTCCGGATCTCTCAAATTTCATTCGAGGTCCAATATGATGCTTGTGGTGATTTCCTTGGAGCAGTCTTGCTTCAAGAAGGGCATGCCATAGCATATGAGAGCTAAAGTCTCAATACAAATGAACGAGTCTTGAGCATTTATAAGAAAGAGCTTTTAGTTTTTCTACATGCCGTAGACACATTGAAGGACTATTTATTGGGGACTCCATTCATTTTACGAACAAACCACCAAAGTCTCAAGTACTTCATGACACAAACCAAGCTTTTCGACAAACAAATGAGGTGGGAAATTTTTCTTTTGTAATTCTATTTTCATATTGCTCACATTGCTGATAAGCACAATCAACTGGCAGATGCACTTTCACGATGACCAAAAGTTAATGTGGTGTCTATAGCAACTCACAATGATCTATCTTCTATAGTAGAAGAGTATGCTACTGACCCTAACTTTAAAGACATAATGTCAGCCCTTGCTTTGGGGAAGAAAGAGGAACCATTCACCTTGCAAGATGGTTATCTTATTTATGGCAATAGGCTATGTGATACCCACTCCCTTCATGAGAAAGTCATGTATGAAATCCCATGCTCCTCCCTATGGGGGGCATAGAGGCAGTCAACCTACTCTTTGAGGAGTAGAGACGTACTTCTATTGGCCTACCATGAAAGTGGAAATACAAGAGTATGTTTCAAAATGTGTAGTATGCCAAAAGGCTAGGTATGATAGAGGGAAGCAACCTGGATTACTCCAGCCATCGCCAATTTGTAATTCACCATGGGAGAGTATATCCATGGATTTATCTTTGGGTTACCCAAGTCTATCCATGGGAATACGAGAATATGGACAATAGTTGGCAGGTTTAGCAAGCAAGCGCACTTTATTCCTGTCAAAAAGACTATTAACGCACACCAAATGACAACTCTCTTCACATCTTAGATTTTCAAACACCATGGATTGCCAACATCCATTGTGTTAGATAGAGATCCTAAAATGACCAGCAATTTTTGGAAAGGTCTCTTTCAAAATCTAGGTACGAGATTGAATTGCTCTTTGGCCTATCACCCACAAACGGATGGCCAAAGTGAGATAGCCAATCTTACGATACTTGATCTACTAAAGACTTATGTTACAGAAGTAGATCAACACTCACAATGGGAAAATTACTTACCTCTTGTAGAGTATGCGTACAATAATATTGCACATACTTCTAGGGAAAAGCATCTTATGAAATCATTGAGGGAAGACCTAAAAGTCCCTTGCTACTTAAGGTACATGGAAAGATCTTCGATGCTGATGAGTAGAGCCGTGACCACAATAATATTTTCAAAAGATTAAGGAGGCTATATCCATCTCTCAACAAAGGTAAAAAGTTGTTGCTGCCAAGCACAGAAGGGCCTTAACATTCAAAGAAAATGATTGGGTCTTACTTAAGTTTCACAAGGATCAATTGAGGCAAACGACGAGCAAAAATCATACGGGCCATCAAAAGTATTATGATAAACTAGCAAAAAGATACTATGATCCTTTTCAAATTTGAAGCCAATCAATGAGATGGCTTATGAACTCAAATTGCCTGGCCATTGACTCAAACACAATGCTTTTCATGTGAGGCTACTTAAGCCCTACAAAGGAGAGCCACCAAGTGAACCAACAACCCAAAGCTATCCTTCGGCATCATGAAGACAACGTACTACAACATGGTAAGATTATCAGACAGTATCTTATTAAGTTCAAAAATTATCCCTTTGAAGATGCTAGATGGATGCAAGGAATACAACTTAAGGGTAGTATGAACCTTGTCATGCTTACAATGCTACATTAGAGTAAGCAAATGTACCAAAAAAATTCAAATGATCAATGTTTTTGTCTTATAAGACTAGTTCTCTTTTTATTGTGCACAAATTAAACTACTATGCATGCTTAGAATCGTGTTTGTGATGACGACGTCTCTCAAACACCAAGTAGAATTTGTCACTCTACTAGGGAAAATGAAATGCTCTAAAGAGCAGACATGCTTGCGGCAGTTATTTCTCCCAAGCACCAGATGGATTAGTCATCCATTTTGGAATGATGTCGTTGGGTAAAAGGGAATCCTCTACTCGCTAAGAAACATTGACTAATGACTAAGGCTTTATCTCTTCTACCTCATAGGTCAAGTACTACTATGATTTCAAGAGAGAGGTAATGTCATAAAATCTAATATCTAACCAACCCAAATGATTCTCGTATTAAATTGATCAATTAATGTAGGAGAGTAAAGGGGAACAAGGGTTAGCTTACACGTGGCCAAATGAGAGATGGTATGTCAAAGAGCAAGGCTAGCCAATCGAGCTTAAAAGACCTTAGGGTTAGCTTCATTAAAGACCTCCAAAGGTTAGTGTTAAAAGTCCTTTGACCTTAGGTAAGCTAGGGCTGAGCTTGAGGTGGGAACGCGGCCCAAGCTTGAGGTACTTGTCATGCTTGATGACTAAGATGCTTGTCGTGCTTCTTGACTAAGATGCTTGACAGGCTTGTCATGTTTGCCGACTAAGATGCTTGAGGTGCTTGTCGTGCTTGCCGACTAGGGAGCTTGGGGTGCTTGTGGGAACAGTATCCAAGCTTGAGGTGCTTTGTCATGCTTGCTGACTAAGGTGCTTGAGGGTAAGGTGTTCAAAAAGTCAAATCCAATCCCTACTCAATAGGGGGTGAGCCCTGAAGCTAGGGGGATGAGAGAGAACACATACACACACACACACACACAAACACGGAAAGCCCAAGCCTCAAGAGGCAGCAAAGACACATGTCAAGCCCCTACCCATGTTGCCCTCATGGTGTGCCTAAAGCCTATTGGTTGGCTTCCCAAAGGGTCCAATGATAAATTAATTAATTTAATTAATTGTTTTATCATTTATCAAGTCCTCTCTCTCAAAGGGGAAATGGGGACACTTGTCCCAAGGCTACCCTTGTTGCTTGATATGCCTCTTGCATGTGATTAGCTAGGCCTAGAAGGGTCCAATGATAAATTAATTAATTTAATTAATTGTTTTAGCATTTATCAAGTCCTCTCTCTCAAAGGGAAAATGGGGACACTTGTCCCAAGGCTACCTTTGTTGCTTGATATGCCTCTTGCATGTGATTGGCTAGGCCTAGAAGGGTCCAATGAGCTTCAAGCATGAGCTACAAGGGGGGATCGACCAAAGCAAGAAGGGGGGTTGCTTGGGGGTATAATCTCCCACACACCCTCATTGTGTGAAGTGGAAAGTGCAAGAGCGCCATCTCCTTCTCCAAGCTAGTAGAGAAGTTGAGAGCCTACACCAACACTCTTGGCTATGGAATGAAAATCCAACCAAGACCCATGCTTCAATGCTTAAGCTTTCCATCTTCTCCATCTTCATTACTATGCTATTATGTATGCTAGCAAGAAGAGTGATCATAAGTGATGGACTAATTTCTTCTCCTATGGAATGTTTCTTCTTCCTCTTCCCTACCTTCATTCCCCACTAGCTCTCTCCAGCTTCGAAGGTGCTCGAGGCCTGGGGACTGAGGCTTGGGATAATTAATGCTTTTTGCAAAGTTTATGTTATGCTCGTGATGCATGAATCTTTCCATCTTCATTGTATCACCTACGTTACAAGGAACACAAAGATTGTATTGTACCAAGTCTCTCTTGATGGGAGAAACTATAATACAAATGCCTATTGGAGGGGGGACCGGTATTGGAGGGGGGACCGGCTCCACATAAATTTGGTCCTCAACTGGTGTCATGTTCTCTAAACTCTCTCTTTTGCAAAAGTATTGTTTTTCATGCCAAGTTAATTAAGTACTATGATTATGTTGCTACCATCAATTAAATTCACCCTCTATGCTCTCAAAGTAGTCTCACAAAAATGCTTTCTCTAATTTTTCATAATTCAGCTACTCTCAAAGTTCATAGGTCATTTCCATTACATCGTGGATGCGATCACCTTATGGTGTTCTCAAAGTCAAAATGAAAAGCACCCCTCTAATTTGTGGAAATTATTAAAATGCCCCTCAAATTTTGAAAATTCCCAAAATACCCCCAATATTTTGTCATAAATTCCCAAAATGTCCTTCAAATGTTCCAAATTTCCCAAAATACCCTTGGTTGAGAGAATAAATTTCTCCAACTTTTTTTTTTGTAGATTTTCATAGAAGACTAATTGTCTATCATACAAGATGCTAAAACTAGAATTCAAGTTGGTTATGTATGCTTTGAAGATTCATTATTTTTAGACATAATTGCCTTCTTTTGCGAGGTAATTTGTGCCAAATTACATGCTAAGCACTCAAAAACAGATCTTAATTGTCAAAAAGGAATTAAGAATAGGAAATCTTGAAGAAAGTTTCCAAAATACCCCCAATATTTTGTCATAAATTCCCAAAATGTCCATCAAATTTTCTAAAATTCCCCAAATACCCCTGGTGGAGAGAGTAAATTTCTCCAACAAATATTTTTTTTGTAGCTTTTCATAAGAAGACCGATTGTATATCATACAAGATGTTAAAACTAGAATTTGAGTTGGTTATGTAGGCTTTGGAGATTCATTATTTTTAGACATGAAACCCTTCTTTTGCGAGGCAATTGGTGCCAAATTACATTCTAAGCACTCTAAAACGGATCTCAATTGTTAAAAAGGTATTAAGACTAGGAAATCTTAAAGAATCCAACCAAAATAGATACAACGATATTTTGGAAATTTTTGAAATTTGAGGGATATTTTGGGAATTTCCACAAATTAGACGGGTATTTTGATAATTTTCCCATATTAAAATTTGTCAGACGGGAATACACTAAACCGATCTTTTAGGGCGACAATGTTTTTTCCAAAGCACCAATGACAAAGGACACGATGAATTAGGGCAACCCTCTGCTATATTTGGAGATTTTTACATTAAAGAGTTTCATGCGTGCTATCACCTTATGGTGTCCTCAAGGTGAAAATTAAAATCTCAAGGTAGATATTAAAATTTGTTAGGCAGGATTACACTAAACCGATCTTTTAGAGCAACAATGCTTTTTCCCAAAGCCCTGATGACAAAGGACACGATCAATTAGGACAACCCTCCTCTATATTTGGAGATTAATTTTACATTAAATTCCTTTGAGTTTCATGCATTATATCACCTTGGGGTGAAATTAAACGATAAATCTCCACATTTGTAGGTGGGATTGCACTAAAGTTAGGATGCTTTCGTCCAAAACACGAGTGCTTTGAGTTTCATGGGTGCTATCGCCTTGAGGTGAAAGTGAAATTTTAGAGGTGGAGCTCAAAATTCATAGGTGGGAGTTTCCACAAATTAGAGGGGTATTTTGGTAATTTTCCCCTATTAAAATTTTTTAGGCTGCAAGAATACACTAAACATATCTTTCAGGGCGACAATGCTTTTTCTCAAAGCACTGATGACGTAGGGCACGATTAATTAGAGCAACCCTCGGCTATATTTGGATATTTTTACATCAAAGAGTTTCATGTGTGCTATCACCTTATGGTGTTCTCAAGGTGAAAATTAAAATCTCGAGGTAAATATTAAAATTTGTTAGGTGGGATTACACTAAACCAATCTTTTAGAGCAACAATGTTGTTTCCCAAAGCACTGATAATGAAGTCCGCGTTCAATTAGGGCAACCCTCCGCTATATTTGGAGATTAATTTTACATTAAATTCCTCTGAGTTTCATGCATTCTATCACCTTGAGGTGGGATTTCGAGATAAATCTCAAAATTTGTAGGTGGGATTGCAGTAAATAACTTAGGTTTTTTTACCATACTTCAAAGAGGGATGACAAAAAGCAAGAGAAGAAAAAGGCGAGAAAAAGGACACCCTCTTCTCCATCTTCTTCATCCTCTTCCTCTTATGAAAGTGATGGTGAAGACAAAGAAGATCAAGGCAAGAAAAAGGTGAGAAAGAGGTCACCCTCTTCTCCATCTTCCTCAAATTCTTCACCTTCTGAAGAAAGTGATGGTGCAACCTTTGAACCCTCAAAAAGAAGAGGCCATAGGAAATACTATGCCGCATGGAAGAGGTCATCCAAGCTCAAGAAGTTCAAAGAGGGAGGAAATAGCATCTCTTTCCTTACCTACGATGGCACTTTTGGTGCTACGAACAAAGTCTTGGCCTTTATCCAATAGTTCGGTGGCGGCGTTTGGAGATGAGGGTTTCACGGAGTCCTCTAAGCTATACCATGTAGCTATGCACTTTCAAAAGTCCGCCGGGCAATGGTGGTCTAGCCTACGGGCCAACAGTGAAGCTCCACAAACATGCAAAGCTTTAAGAGCTTCCATTATGAAGCAGTTTTTGGCCACCGATGCCAAAGACAAAGTACTCGCCGAATGGCAAAGCTTCAAGCTTTCTCCCTATGAATCCATTCACAAATATGTAGACAAGTTTTGGGACCTACAACTCAAAGCCATTGTCTTCAAAAGGTTGGATTTTGGAGAGCAAAAGCAACAATTTTGTGCGGGCTTAACTGAAGAAATGATGGAGTATGTCAACTCCCAAAGGCCACGCACCATATCGCGGCAGTTATACCAATGGTGGCTTCTCGAATCCATTTCCAAACGAGGGCTAAAAGAAATTTTAAGCCCACACAAAACAAGGGTTCCAATGAGCCTAAGGGGAAGGACAATGTCCAAAAGTCTCCTAAGGGGAACTCCAACAAAGCCAAAGAGAAGGGAGTTTACAAAGGCAAAAATAAAATCTCTCCTGAAGAGCTTGAGCTTTATCGCAAGGATAACCACTGTTTCAAGTGCGTGAGCAAGGGCATGCGTCCCCAAAAGAACACCCACCATGAGCATCATAAAGCTACCTTGGTCAAAATCCAAGAGGAGGAAACTCACCACAAAGGATCTTCTCTATGCCATGCTTGGGGAAAGGTAAGAGAACATGATGCTTTTATTCTCTTTGACCCTGGTTCTACTCACAATTTCATATCCACAGAGTTGGCCACCAAGCTAGGCATACGAGCTTATGAGATGGGAGATGTCCTACCTGCAGATGGTGATTTCAAGGGGCAAGAAGCCTCAGTCACTCCCTTAATCGGGAAATTGAGGCTCCATGTCCAAAGCTATGTGGACAAAGAGGACTTCTTTATCTCTCCTCTCAAGCATGAGGATGTAATCCTAGGGGCACCATGGTTTGATCTCATGGCTGCCAATGTTAAATTCCTTGAAAGGAGAATCTCCTTCAAACTCAAGGAAAAAGATTTGTACATAGATGCTAAGGAAATGGGTAACACCATACCCATTGTACATACGCAAGCTTTTAATAAGTCAATAAAGAGCTCTATTTTCGTGTACATGATTTTTGTTAAAGACTTTCAAAATGAACCTAATGTTTTAGCAAAAGTAAATATACACAATCAAAAGGAAATAGAATTATCCAATTTTCTCAAGGGGTTTCAAGATGTCTTTATTGATGACATCCCTTGTGTGCTACCTCCTAAATGAGGCAATGATGACCCTGCAATTGAACTTCTTCCAGGAAGTTCACCGCCTAACAAACCTCCTTATAGAGTTTCTCAAGCTCAACAAGAGGAGATTATGCCGCAAGTGCATGAGTTAGTTGAGAAGGGCATGGTTAGGCCTAGCTCATCTCCATTTTGTTCTCCTGTGTTATTAGTGCAAAAGAAAGACGGCACATATCGTATGTGTGTCGACTATAGAGCACTAAATAGGATCACTATCAAGAATAGGTTTCTCATCCATGGGTAAAAGACCTATTTGATAAGCTACAAGGGTCCACCTACTTCAGTAGGATTGACCTAAAAAGTGGCTATCATCAAATAAGGATAGTTGATCAAGACATTGTAAAGACCGCATTTTGCACTACGTTTGGTCTTTACGAATACATTGTCATTCCTTTTGGCTTGACCAATGCACCAGCCACATTCAACTGCTTGATGGAGAAGCTATTCAGGCCTCACCGAACCTTTACTAGAGTGTTCTTTGATGATATCATCATCTACTCTAATTCATTAGACAAACACAAGCAACACCTCCAGGTAATATTTCAAATTTTAAGAGAGAATAAACTTTATGTTAATTGAAAGAAAAGTGAATTCTTCTTACAAAGAGATTCAGTATTTAGGTCAATTATCTCTCAAGATGGCATCCAAATGGATCCATCAAAGTTAGAGGTAATAAAAGGATGGCCTAAACCAAGGAATCTTCATGAACTAAGAAGCTTTATAGGTATGTTAGCATACTATAGACGCTTCATACAAAAGTTCTCACTAATAGCAGGACCATTACATGACCTAACAAAGAAAAAAGTTAGGTACACATGGTCTACCAAGGAGAACAATGCTTTTAAAAAGCTTAAAGAAAAGCTTATCTCTCAACTTGTGCTTACACTACCGGATCTCTCAAAGCCATTTGAGGTCCAATGTGATGCTTGTGGTGATTTCCTTGGAGCTGTTTTGCTCCAAGAAGGGCACGCCATAGGCTATGAAAGTTGAAGGCTCGACCCTGTTGAGCAAGCTCTAGGCATATATCAAAAGGAGCTCCTCGCTGTTATACATGCCTTAGACTCATGGAAGCACTATTTATTGGGGACTCCTTTCATTCTACGAACGGATCACCAAAGTCTTAAGTACTTCATGACGTAGACCAAGCTTCCGACAAACAAATGAGGTGGGCAAATTTTCTTTCGCAATTTCATTTCCATATTTCTCACATTGCTGGCAAGCATAATCAAGTAGTCGATGCACTCTCAAGACGGCAGACAATGAATACGGTTTCCATAGTAACACACAATGATCTATCTTCTATGATTGATGAGTATGATATTGATCCCGATTTTAGAGATGTGATGCCCTTGCACTAGGGAAGAAAGAGGAACCATTTACTTTACAAGATGGTTATCTTCTCTATGGTAATAGGCTATGCATTACTAACTCACTCCGTGAGAAAGTAATGTATGAATCTCATGCTCCTCTTATGCGGGGCATAGAGGGATTCAGTCTACCCGAAAGGGGATTGAAACATATTTCTATTGGCCTACCATGAAAGCAAACATAGAAGAGTATGTTTCTAAATGTGTGGTATGCCAAAAGACAAAGTTTGATAGAGGGAAGCAACATGGATTGCTTCAACCTTTGCCAATCCCTAATTCACCATGGGAGAGCATATCTTTGGATTGCCTAAGTCTATCTATGGGAATACGAGAATATGGACGATAGTGGACACGTTTAGGAAACAAGCTCATTTTATGTCTGTCAAAAAGACTATCAAAGCCCATCAAATGGCAACCCTCTTCATTTCACGAATCTTCAAGTACCATGGCTTGCCAATGTCCATAGTGTCGGATAGAGATCCTAGAATGACCAGTAATTTCTAGAAGGGTCTCTTTGAGAATTTAGGGACAAGGATAAACTTCTCTTCGGCCTATCACCCACAAACGGATGGCCAAAGTGAAATAGCTTACCTAAAAATTCTTGATCTACTAAAAGCCTATGTAATGGAAGTAGATCAAAGGTCCCAATGGAAGAAGTACTTACCCTTAGTGGAGTATGCCTACAACAACACTGTACATACTTCTACGGGCAAAGCACCTTTTGAGGTAATTGAGGGAAGATCAAAAAGTCCCCTGCTACTTAAGGTACACGGGAAGATCTTTGCTGCATATGAGTATAGCCGAGACCTACAAGAATCTTTCCAAAAGATTAAGGATGCTATCTCTATCTCACAACAAAGGCAAATGGCTGTTTTTGACAAGCACAGAAGAGCCCAAGCCTTTAAAGAAAATGATTGGGTCTTACTCAAATTTCCCAAAGCTTGATTAAGGCACACGACTGGCAAGAATCCTAGGGACACCAAAAGTACTATGCTAAGTTAGCAAAAAGGTACTATGGTCCCTTCCAGATTCTTAGGCCAATCAATGAAATGGCCTATCAACTCAAGTTGCCCAGCCATTGGCTCATACACAATGCTTTCCATGTGAGCCTACTAAAGCCTTACAAAGGAGAGCCACCTCAAGAACCAACTATTGAAGACCCACCGGAGATCGAGGACCGAGAAGAGGTGTTGCAGGCCGAGTCCATTCTCCGACATGAAGACAAGGTACTAAGAGGCGGTAAGACTATCTGACGATATCTTATTAAGTTTAAGAATTATCCTTTTGAAGATGCTAGATGGATGCAAGGCATAAAATTAAAGGATAAGAGGACGACTATAATTTCAAGAGAGAGGTAATGTCATAATAACTAATATCTAATTCTCCTAAATGATTTTCTCATGTTAAACTAAACATTTAATAAGGGGATGTCCCAGGGGGAAAACGCTAGAATATTGGTTAAGCTGGCAGACCGGCCTCCCGGCCAATAGGAATCAGGCAAGCCATTGGGCTGCTGAATGCTCATTGGTCCCCTTGGGAGACTGTCCAATAGTCTTCTAGAGAGCTTAATTCTTATTGGTTCTTTTATTAAGTGTTTTTAAATTAATTAAACTAGATTTATTCTAGCCTAATTCTCATTGGTCCACGTCCAAGGCCATCCAATAGGATTTGAGTACACCTTGTGGGCATCTGGGCTAGGGAGCTGACATGTGTCCCTCTTTCTCCTTGTGTACAAAGGGAGCTTGTGTGTGTGTGTGTGTATGAGTTTCTCTCTCATCCCCTACTTCTTGGGCTCGCCCCCTCCTATGTAGGGCTTGACAAAGACTTTTGGGACACACACAAAGCATCCAATTTTCCCTAAAGTTGACCTTTGGACACAACCTTTGAATTTTGGAACCTTAGCATTTTGGAAGTCTTAATGGGCTCAACCTTAAGGTCTTTTAAGCCCATTGTTGCACATAGCTCTTTTGCAGATGGCCCCCCCTTTGGATCCCTACTGTGATCGTCTGCTAACTTAACCAATATTCTAGCTTTTTCTCCCTTGGCACTTCCCCATATTAAATGATCAGTTTAACATGAGAAAATCATTTAGGAGAATTAGATATTGATTATTATGACATTACCTCACTCTTGAAATCATAGTCGTCCTCGACTATGGTGTAGACAAGATAAAGCATATTCATGAGTCCTTTTTCTTAGCGGGTAGAGGATCCCTATGTTACCCTACGACATCATTCCACAATGGATGACTAGTCCATTTGGCGCTTGAGAGCCTGAGGCTGCCGCAAGCGTGTGTGTGTGTGTGTGTGTGTGTGTGTGTGTGTGTGTGTGTGTGTGAGAGAGAGAGAGAGAGAGAGAGAGAGAGAGAGAGATCCAACTGCCATGCTTTTCTTTGCCGTAGCAGCATGTGGGTCACATACTATTACTGCTGGAATGACCTTTTGACAATCCTTTTAACAAATGGAAAGTCAAAAAACTTACTTTCTTTCTTTTGCCAAAAGACTTTTTACACTACATAAGGTAAAGGGAAATTTAACTCGTCAATGCAAAAATGACTTTTGAATTTGAAGATTTATTTGGATTTTTTTCCAAGGGGATTTTTCAAGACCAATATTGATATTATTTTAACAAATTGTGTAATTTTGTATTTTAAAATTTTGAACAATTATTCTAAAGAGGCACTCCTATACTCTTTCTTAAAGTTTTTTAAAAATTGACACCTCCACATGTTGCGAGCAAATATGCTACCTATCCCCTCTCCCACCGCATTGTTGATTGTTGCGATGAGTGTGTGTACGTAAGAGAGAGAGAGAGAGAGAGAGAGAGAGAGAGAGAGAGAGAGAGAGAGAGGAAAACTCGAAGGTTGAGTATGTTTTTGTGAATAGAGGGGGCTTGCTTGCTTATCGAAAAGTTGAGCCAACCACATGCCAGCTCCAAATATAGTTAACAAAAAACAATTTAGTATAATCCTATATGCATGATTTCCAAGTTTGCGATAAACAATATTGTGTGTCCTCAAAAAAACCCAAGTTAAGTATAAACCCAACTACAATATTTGAGGTCGTACCTCTAAATTTTAAATTTAAGGTGAGAAAATCTACAAAGCCTACAAAATTCATAGTAAAAACCTTCAAATTACCTCTAGAATTTCTTATGTCTATGAGCATCAAGTCACATTTAAAATTTCTCATATGTAGGAACGTGGTTAATGTGAGAACGTGGTTTACAATGGAGGCGGACAAATGTGTGCTCACCTTGCAAGGCGTATACATGTGAAAATCATCCCGATGTCCCAATGCGAGTCGTCCTTTGTCGGCTATGGTCGGCCACCACAAACCGTAAGTTATCTTCGAACAAGACTTTGAACGTTTCTATCTATTGCGTATGGGAGCAAGATCTTGATGGGAGACTTTTGCTTCCTCTCTCTCTCTCTCTCTCTCTCCCCCCCCCCCTGAGAGCCCTACTAAGTCTTCCCCTCTCTTGCCTTTCTCCCTCTTTGTGTCTTTGTGCACATGCATCACAAGTGGTCTCTCCCCCCCCCCCCCCCCCCCCCCGCCCCTGCCCCCGCCCCCTGTCTGTCTTGTACTCCCAACAATGCTAAAAACATCTAGGTTTAGTGCAATCCTACCTACAAATTTTGCGATTAATCGCTAAATTATAAATTTGAAGGTGACAAAACTTACAAAATTTAGTATGAAAACCATTCAAAAGAGTCAATTTACCTCCAAAAACTCTTATGTAGGTTTTTCAAGTTTTTGGAAAAAGTGTTTTTCAAGCATTGACTCCCAATCTCTCTCTCTCTCTCTCTCTCTCTCTCTCTCTCTCTCTCTCTCTCTGGTGAACGCTTTTCCCTAGGCAAGCCTTACCTTCTCGATTTGCAAATGTGGAAGTCTCCAATGCGAAGTAGTCATTTCCATGCTTTATCTAAGGCCTCACCCACATTAATTGTGCAACTCATCTCACTCTACCACAAAAATGATACACAATTATAACTCTCTCTCTCTCTCTCTCTCTCTCTCTCTCTCTCTCTCTCTCTCTCTCTCTCTCTCTCTCTTAAAAGCTAGTACGTCACACTTATCTTCTATATTATAGAGCAATTGCACTTGGGATTGCCTTGCTCTAGGCTTGTACAGCCATGCTTGTGTCGGGCTTCCCGCTGAATTTGATTAGTGTCCTCATAAAATCATGTTGTCGCATATGCTCTACTTGATCCGAGCCCTGGACTGGGTATGCTCTACTTGATGTCGCATATGCTCTACTTGATCCGAGCCCTGGCCTGGGTGTCATCCCTTGAAGTTATTGCAAACCCATAAGAGCATAGACATGATAGAAACACCCACAATACCTCCGGCAAAGAGCACACCAGCCACGCATAGCAATAGCACAATGCACACGAGCATGGGAATGAGGCTAAAGAAATGAAGACGGGTGTGAGGAGCACAAGGGTGATGACAATGCCAATGATGGTGAGGCCATTGAGGAAGAGAGATATGCCATTGATAATGAGCATGATTTCGTTGGATGCAGGAGCATGCTTGTGAGTGCTCTCAAAGATGCTATTTTCTCTCTCCCTCTTCCTCTCTCTCACATACACATAGGTTGTGCGTACACACAACCGTACATCTCTCTCTCTCTCTCTCTCTCTCTCTCTCTCTCTCTCTCTCACACACACACACACACACACACACACACACACACACACACACACCCACACCCACGTCCACACACCCACACGCACACAAAGGCACAACGTGCTCAAACCAGCCCTACAAAAGGAGGCAGGATGACACCACAATGATGATGGCTCAAAAGTTGGAGTTAAAAAAGGAGGCAAGATGACACCACAACAACGAAGGCTCAAAAGTTGGCAGAGGTGTAGTCCGTGAAATGCACAAAAAGCTCCCCACGTGGAGGCTCTCTCCTTTCTAAAAAATGTTAAGCTCCATTGTACATAGTATAAATATAATGGCCGGAGATCCTTTACGACATGGAAGGTTCGTGGAAACCTACAAAGGGAGGTTCATTGGGCAGCGACATAGAGAAGCTCTTTATGAACTTCAAAAATGCAAAGTAAAGACCCCCTTCAAATTGTTTTTAAAAACAAAAGTACTCAGTGGCCACTGGGCAGCACTGGAGCCTTGAAATTTGTGGGGTGGAGTGAAACTCCATGGCCTTCTCAAAGACTATAAATTCTATAAATGAGAGTACTAAAATTTTTAACTTTACATTGTCATGATTCAAAAGTCTTTTCATTTTCTATAATCCTAGTATTTATCCTTCACTTTTGCATTATAAATTAAATGTTTTTTAAGGTTCTCTTTGAAGTGAAGTAGAGTGTGACACATGGAGGGTCTCTCCTTCCTTGAAAATTTTAAGCTCATTATATATAATTAGTATGTAACCCGCACGTTGTTGCAGTCAAAGAAACATCGCCTCTATTTTTGTAGGGCTATCTTATGTTCCAAGTGGAACACTATAATTACTCTCTTCTTACATGTATAGTCTATTGCATTTCTAAAAGTGATGCATGACACCACCTCTTGATAGATTCTAACAAACATGAATATATGTAAGAATGCTGCAAAGCATTCTTTGATACCAAGCTTGGGAGCTTCTCATAGACATTATTTTTCACGAGGTTCTAGCGCTTGTTCAACAAATCCAAAAGTGCTCTACTTCTATTGAGAGAGAGAGAGAGAGAGAGAGAGAGAGAGAGTTCTTTTGGTCTATCTTGGTCTAACAATGCGATGAAACTTGATTATATAGATTAGATAAGTGAACATGGTGTGAAGAAACAAAAGCTACTAAATTTTTTTTTGAGAATGGAGTGGGCTCTGGAATCGGTTTCAACAATAGGAACACAATTGAATTCAATTTCTCTGCTCCACTCTCTACTTGCTTCTATCCTTGCATCTTTCTTCTAGCAAGGCTTGGTAATAGTGCACATTATAATCTCCTATATAGTAAGAAGGACGTCTTTCCTTTGGTCTACCTAGGGTTGAGAAAAGTGCTACCAAGTCGAGAAGAACAAACTCGATAAGCTAGCAAGTTTTTAAACATGAAGGCCATAACTGCTACACTGTGTAATTATAAATCTTTTCATGTCTAAGAGTAGAGTTGTGAAAATCTTAGGGCTCACAGTTTCCAATATACCAATAAAGCTTCAAGTTTTAAAGAGATGAGTTGGCTTTCTTTTGTGCACAAGCATGGTGATGGTTTACATCATCACCTAATCACAACAATGCATAAGCATTTTAGTATGATAAGGTGCATACTATTTGTTCATGTGCACTTTCACATCATTTGCATCTTAAATTGTGATAGAAATGAAAGAAAATTAACTTTGCGTAGTTGTTTATTTTTGTAGGAGTTTTGGCCATTATGCTAAACTGCACGATGTGGTTCAAAATTGAGGCTGTGACCTAAAATCATGCCTATCATTAGTCTTTGTCTCCCTCTCGCCAAATTACAAAAGCATGTTTCTCTTTGAGAGAGTAGATTGTATTCAACCATTTACATGCTTGGGCCTATTCTCTTACGCACAATCTCTACCATACCAACCATTTAGCTCAGCTCCTTTGCTTAGCTCCTACTCTCTTAAATGTGAGATCAAACATTGAGGCAGTGTAGGAGAGCCTCCTTTTGTATACACATTATGTCCCTTTAAAATTTGCGAGAATGGGTATTATACCCTACTTTACTGCTCATCTTTTCTTTTCTGACATCTTCTTCTTCTTCTTCTTCTCTCTCTCTCTCTCAAAACTCATTTGATAGTAATTCTCTCTCAGTTATTTATTCTGGTGATGTTGTGTGTGTGTGTGTGTGTGTGTGTGTGTGTGTGTGTGTGTGTGTGTGTCTTATTTAAGCTATGGAATAGGACAACTCCTTGCGAGCAGTGTTTGGAGAAGGTTTACTTAAGCTTAGCCATCAAGATTTTAGATCAACCAATTCCAAACCCGCTTAAAAGGAAGTGAAGTCGGTAAAAATAGTCCAAAATGCTCTAAAATTGCCAATTTTAGAGTTTATTAGTACTTTCGGTGTGTATCTTAATTGAAAGGAGATGGGCATTGTAGATACATCAATAAAATGAAGTCCATTTTGGCTACAAAGGGCAAATGCCAAAAGGTTCTTGAGGACTTGGGAGAGAGAGAGGGAGGGAGAGGCACATCACCTAGTCAAGGGGATACTCACTGGGCCACTACTATTTATTGATACACTGGACTATCAGCATCTTCTCTCAATGACACTGTGTGTTGGGGTATAAAGCCCAATGTGGTCGCCCAGGTAAGTGGGCGGGCCGCCAGGTATGTACACATATTCTTTTTGTTAAAACCTAATAAGAACTCACTATGCTCTACACATTACAGTAGAGCGAGTTCACCATATCGTCGTGCTCTGCTTCTCGCACTCTCTCTCACGTCGCACTTCCGCTCGTACTCCTTCAACTGGTATCAGAGCTCAGATCGAGGCTCTGGGCAGCATTTGCAGGTAGCCAGAGTCACCTGCTCAGATTGGAGTGAGATTCGACAAGTGAAGACATGACCCCAAATCCTGTGGGCGAGCCCGAAGGGCTCGGTGTTCTCAGAATTTCATTCTGAGAACATCTCGGCCACCGTTCGGCTTCGACAAAGTTCTGCGCATGCCATTTTCGACTACGTGGTCTCGGCGGGTGTAGATCCGACTCTGCAAATTTGGGGTCTTGGACTACGACTGTAGGTGCTGAGGATATCGGCATTCCCAGAGTGTTGATTTGTGGTTGTCTACACATCGAAGGACGACTCACAGTTCTTGGAGGCGTGTCACATACGACACGGGCGCATCTACACACAGACTGTAGGCGACATCCACTAGTTCATCAGGTAGCTTGTGTTTGCTGCTTGATATTCCAGATTTCATCCTGACATTGTAGGTACTTCCACATGGGATGTATTGTCAGAGATGATGTATGTCTGTTGAGGGTTTGCTGGCTGTGAGTCACGCAACAAACAACCGCCGCAGCGGTTACAGCATATAGTGGGAAATTTGTGGATGTATGACTTTGTGGGAAGTCTATGTATTGTCAGATTTACTGTAGCCTTTGTTGAGGGTCGAGTGAGGTTTTATTGAGCTGGGGGATTCTCGAATGTTGAGATCCTTTCAGTGATACAGGTCTTGGAGTGATCCCTCGAACACCCTTAGATAGGCAGCTAGGATGTATTGACTGTGAGTTAGACAGTTGGGATTGCATCTTTGCTTTACTGCCGTTGAGGCATTGTCGCAGTCTATGCTTACAGGACAGTGACAGGACAATGAGAGACAGTACAAGTGGAGGACAGGTTTACCCACAGCTTACAGTGTTAGAGAGACAATGGTTTTTTGAGCTGTTTTTGGTCTGTTTTTTGAGTACACCAGAGCCATTTTACAAAGGAGACTCTACCGAAATTTATGCAGAATCTGAAGCTTTCTTGGTTCATTTCATAGGTTGATATTGGTTCAGAGGTCAGTTTACAAGGGAAACTCTGCCGAATTTTTCCCAGGAAAGTAAACTACTGTGAAGCGTAGCTATGGCTGGATCACAGGACACTGCTCTTTACAATATCAAGAAGCTGGATGGAACCAATTTCCCATTGTGGAAGAAGCAGATTTGGCACGTGTTGGTCCCGCAGTGCTAAAGGCAAGAGTGACATAGAATGCTACCATTGTGGCAAGAAGGGTCACATGAAAAGAGACTGCAGAGAATGGAAAGCAGAAAAAGGCAAAGAGAAAGCTGAAGACCATGGTGAGAAGAACAAGTCCTCAGTGAAGATTCAAGAAATAAATGTGACAAACACTGTTGCAGAGGATGACAGTCTAGTGTCAGGAGACATCTACTCTTGAAGAATACAAAGGACTCAGCTCTTCTTACAGCATCTGATGGAAATGCACGGAGTGACTGGATTATTGACTCAGGGGCATCACTTCATGTGTCTCCAAACAAGGAGTGGTTTACCTCTTATGTGACCACTAAAGATCATGTTCGGCTAGGCAATGGGCAGACATGTGAGATCTTAGGTGTTGGAGATGTTCAATTGAAGTTTTAGAATGGCTCTTCTTTCACGCTGAAAAATGTGAGACATGTTCCCACAATTACAAAGAGCTTCATCAGCATAGGTTTACTTGATGATGCTGGCTACGTCACCACTTTTGGACAGAACATGTGGAAGATATCCAAGGGTTCTATGACAGCAGCACATGGATTAAAGTTTGGAGGACTTTACATAATTTATGTATCAAATGTCTCTAAAAATGTAATCAATGTAACCGAGCAGCCGAACGTTTCTTTGTGGCATAGCCGGTTAGGACATATGTCCAAGAAGAAAATGGAAATCTAGTCTCGTTCTAGTTATTTGCCTGGCTTTTCATTTAATGATTTTGAATTCTGTGAACATTGTCTGTATGGTAAGCAAACACAGCAGCCACATAAGCATAGAAGCAGTAGAAGAGATACACAGTTGGCACTTGTTCATAGTGATTTGTGTGGACCTATGCCTAA